>NW_027194152.1:0-72651 GCF_032444005.1 Ranitomeya imitator
AGATACCTGAAAACATATCACACTTTTCATCATAGTGCTTTTACCAATGCATAAAATGCATGGAGAAGTCATTTCGAATGACTGGTCCTCAGTGTTGTGAGAACGATGACTGGTTAAAATTTTTGGTGGTTTCTTGTTCAGTCCATAGGCCTACATCATGTGGCAAACCGGTGAGCATGTGGCTCTATTAGTATAGGAGATACCTGAAAACATATCACACTTTTCATCATAGTGCTTTTACCAATGCATAAAATGCATGGAGAAGTCATTTCGAATGACTGGTCCTCAGTGTTGTGAGAACGATGACTGGTTAAAATTTTTGGTGGTTTCTTGTTCAGTCCATAGGCCTACATCATGTGGCAAACCGGTGAGCATGTGGCTCTATTAGTATAGGAGATACCTGAAAACATATCACACTTTTCATCATAGTGCTTTTACCAATGCATAAAATGCATGGAGAAGTCATTTCGAATGACTGGTCCTCAGTGTTGTGAGAACGATGACTGGTTAAAATTTTTGGTGGTTTCTTGTTCAGTCCATAGGCCTACATCATGTGGCAAACCGGTGAGCATGTGGCTCTATTAGTATAGGAGATACCTGAAAACATATCACACTTTTCATCATAGTGCTTTTACCAATGCATAAAATGCATGGAGAAGTCATTTCGAATGACTGGTCCTCAGTGTTGTGAGAACGATGACTGGTTAAAATTTTTGGTGGTTTCTTGTTCAGTCCATAGGCCTACATCATGTGGCAAACCGGTGAGCATGTGGCTCTATTAGTATAGGAGATACCTGAAAACATATCACACTTTTCATCATAGTGCTTTTACCAATGCATAAAATGCATGGAGAAGTCATTTCGAATGACTGGTCCTCAGTGTTGTGAGAACGATGACTGGTTAAAATTTTTGGTGGTTTCTTGTTCAGTCCATAGGCCTACATCATGTGGCAAACCGGTGAGCATGTGGCTCTATTAGTATAGGAGATACCTGAAAACATATCACACTTTTCATCATAGTGCTTTTACCAATGCATAAAATGCATGGAGAAGTCATTTCGAATGACTGGTCCTCAGTGTTGTGAGAACGATGACTGGTTAAAATTTTTGGTGGTTTCTTGTTCAGTCCATAGGCCTACATCATGTGGCAAACCGGTGAGCATGTGGCTCTATTAGTATAGGAGATACCTGAAAACATATCACACTTTTCATCATAGTGCTTTTACCAATGCATAAAATGCATGGAGAAGTCATTTCGAATGACTGGTCCTCAGTGTTGTGAGAACGATGACTGGTTAAAATTTTTGGTGGTTTCTTGTTCAGTCCATAGGCCTACATCATGTGGCAAACCGGTGAGCATGTGGCTCTATTAGTATAGGAGATACCTGAAAACATATCACACTTTTCATCATAGTGCTTTTACCAATGCATAAAATGCATGGAGAAGTCATTTCGAATGACTGGTCCTCAGTGTTGTGAGAACGATGACTGGTTAAAATTTTTGGTGGTTTCTTGTTCAGTCCATAGGCCTACATCATGTGGCAAACCGGTGAGCATGTGGCTCTATTAGTATAGGAGATACCTGAAAACATATCACACTTTTCATCATAGTGCTTTTACCAATGCATAAAATGCATGGAGAAGTCATTTCGAATGACTGGTCCTCAGTGTTGTGAGAACGATGACTGGTTAAAATTTTTGGTGGTTTCTTGTTCAGTCCATAGGCCTACATCATGTGGCAAACCGGTGAGCATGTGGCTCTATTAGTATAGGAGATACCTGAAAACATATCACACTTTTCATCATAGTGCTTTTACCAATGCATAAAATGCATGGAGAAGTCATTTCGAATGACTGGTCCTCAGTGTTGTGAGAACGATGACTGGTTAAAATTTTTGGTGGTTTCTTGTTCAGTCCATAGGCCTACATCATGTGGCAAACCGGTGAGCATGTGGCTGTCTATTAGTATAGGAGATACCTGAAAACATATCACACTTTTCATCATAGTGCTTTTACCAATGCATAAAATGCATGGAGAAGTCATTTCGAATGACTGGTCCTCAGTGTTGTGAGAACGATGACTGGTTAAAATTTTTGGTGGTTTCTTGTTCAGTCCATAGGCCTACATCATGTGGCAAACCGGTGAGCATGTGGCTCTATTAGTATAGGAGATACCTGAAAACATATCACACTTTTCATCATAGTGCTTTTACCAATGCATAAAATGCATGGAGAAGTCATTTCGAATGACTGGTCCTCAGTGTTGTGAGAACGATGACTGGTTAAAATTTTTGGTGGTTTCTTGTTCAGTCCATAGGCCTACATCATGTGGCAAACCGGTGAGCATGTGGCTCTATTAGTATAGGAGATACCTGAAAACATATCACACTTTTCATCCTAGTGCTTTTACCAATGCATAAAATGCATGGAGAAGTCATTTCGAATGACTGGTCCTCAGTGTTGTGAGAACGATGACTGGTTAAAATTTTTGGTGGTTTCTTGTTCAGTCCATAGGCCTACATCATGTGGCAAACCGGTGAGCATGTGGCTGCTATTAGTATAGGAGATACCTGAAAACATATCACACTTTTCATCATAGTGCTTTTACCAATGCATAAAATGCATGGAGAAGTCCATTTTCGAATGACTGGTCCTCAGTGTTGTGAGAACGATGACTGGTTAAAATTTTTGGTGGTTTCTTGTTCAGGTCCCATAGGCCTACATCATGTGGCAAATCGGTGAGCATGTGGCTCTATTAGTATAGGAGATACCTGAAAACATATCACACTTTTCATCATAGTGCTTTTACCAATGCATAAAATGCATGGAGAAGTCATTTCGAATGACTGGTCCTCAGTGTTGTGAGAACGATGACTGGTTAAAATTTTTGGTGGTTTCTTGTTCAGTCCATAGGCCTACATCATGTGGCAAACCGGTGAGCATGTGGCTCTATTAGTATAGGAGATACCTGAAAACATATCACACTTTTCATCATAGTGCTTTTACCAATGCATAAAATGCATGGAGAAGTCATTTCGAATGACTGGTCCTCAGTGTTGTGAGAACGATGACTGGTTAAAATTTTTGGTGGTTTCTTGTTCAGGCCATAGGCCTACATCATGTGGCGAACCGGTGAGCATGTGGCTCTATTAGTATAGGAGATACCTGAAAACATATCACACTTTTCATCATAGTGCTTTTACCAATGCATAAAATGCATGGAGAAGTCATTTCGAATGACTGGTCTTCAGTGTTGTGAGAACGATGACTGGTTAAAATTTTTGGTGGTTTCTTGTTCAGTTCCATAGGCCTACATCATGTGGCAAACCGGTGAGCATGTGGCTCTATTAGTATAGGAGATACCTGAAAACATATCACACTTTTCATCATAGTGCTTTTACCAATGCATAAAATGCATGGAGAAGTCATTTCGAATGACTGGTCCTCAGTGTTGTGAGAACGATGACTGGTTAAAATTTTTGGTGGTTTCTTGTTCAGTCCATAGGCCTACATCATGTGGCAAACCGGTGAGCATGTGGCTCTATTAGTATAGGAGATACCTGAAAACATATCACACTTTTCATCATAGTGCTTTTACCAATGCATAAAATGCATGGAGAAGTCATTTCGAATGACTGGTCCTCAGTGTTGTGAGAACGATGACTGGTTAAAATTTTTGGTGGTTTCTTGTTCAGGCCATAGGCCTACATCATGTGGCGAAACCGGTGAGCATGTGGCTCTATTAGTATAGGAGATACCTGAAAACATATCACACTTTTCATCATAGTGCTTTTACCAATGCATAAAATGCATGGAGAAGTCATTTCGAATGACTGGTCCTCAGTGTTGTGAGAACGATGACTGGTTAAAATTTTTGGTGGTTTCTTGTTCAGTCCATAGGCCTACATCATGTGGCAAACCGGTGAGCATGTGGCTCTATTAGTATAGGAGATACCTGAAAACATATCACACTTTTCATCATAGTGCTTTTACCAATGCATAAAATGCATGGAGAAGTCATTTCGAATGACTGGTCCTCAGTGTTGTGAGAACGATGGACTGGTTAAAATTTTTGGTGGTTTCTTGTTCAGTCCATAGGCCTACATCATGTGGCAAACCGGTGAGCATGTGGCTGTATTAGTATAGGAGATACCTGAAAACATATCACACTTTTCATCATAGTGCTTTTACCAATGCATAAAATGCATGGAGAAGTCATTTCGAATGACTGGTCCTCAGTGTTGTGAGAACGATGACTGGTTAAAATTTTTGGTGGTTTCTTGTTCAGTCCATAGGCCTACATCATGTGGCAAACCGGTGAGCATGTGGCTCTATTAGTATAGGAGATACCTGAAAACATATCACACTTTTCATCATAGTGCTTTTACCAATGCATAAAATGCATGGAGAAGTCATTTTCGAATGACTGGTCCTCAGTGTTGTGAGAACGATGACTGGTTTAAAATTTTTGGTGGTTTCTTGTTCAGTCCATAGGCCTACATCATGTGGCAAACCGGTGAGCATGTGGCTCTATTAGTATAGGAGATACCTGAAAACATATCACACTTTTCATCATAGTGCTTTTACCAATGCATAAAATGCATGGAGAAGTCATTTCGAATGACTGGTCCTCAGTGTTGTGAGAACGATGACTGGTTAAAATTTTTGGTGGTTTCTTGTTCAGTCCATAGGCCTACATCATGTGGCAAACCGGTGAGCATGTGGCTCTATTAGTATAGGAGATACCTGAAAACATATCACACTTTTCATCATAGTGCTTTTACCAATGCATAAAATGCATGGAGAAGTCATTTTCGAATGACTGGTCCTCAGTGTTGTGAGAACGATGACTGGTTAAAATTTTTGGTGGTTTCTTGTTCAGTCCATAGGCCTACATCATGTGGCAAACCGTGTGAGCATGTGGCTCTATTAGTATAGGAGATACCTGAAAACATATCACACTTTTCATCATAGTGCTTTTACCAATGCATAAAATGCATGGAGAAGTCATTTCGAATGACTGGTCCTCAGTGTTGTGAGAACGATGACTGGTTAAAATTTTTGGTGGTTTCTTGTTCAGTCCATAGGCCTACATCATGTGGCAAACCGGTGAGCATGTGGCTCTATTAGTATAGGAGATACCTGAAAACATATCACACTTTTCATCATAGTGCTTTTACCAATGCATAAAATGCATGGAGAAGTCATTTCGAATGACTGGTCCTCAGTGTTGTGAGAACGATGACTGGTTAAAATTTTTGGTGGTTTCTTGTTCAGTCCATAGGCCTACATCATGTGGCAAACCGGTGAGCATGTGGCTCTATTAGTATAGGAGATACCTGAAAACATATCACACTTTTCATCATAGTGCTTTTACCAATGCATAAAATGCATGGAGAAGTCATTTCGAATGACTGGTCCTCAGTGTTGTGAGAACGATGACTGGTTAAAATTTTTGGTGGTTTCTTGTTCAGTCCATAGGCCTACATCATGTGGCAAACCGGTGAGCATGTGGCTCTATTAGTATAGGAGATACCTGAAAACATATCACACTTTTCATCATAGTGCTTTACCAATGCATAAAATGCATGGAGAAGTCATTTCGAATGACTGGTCCTCAGTGTTGTGAGAACGATGACTGGTTAAAATTTTTGGTGGTTTCTTGTTCAGTCCATAGGCCTACATCATGTGGCAAACCGAGTGAGCATGTGGCTCTATTAGTATAGGAGATACCTGAAAACATATCACACTTTTCATCATAGTGCTTTTACCAATGCATAAAATGCATGGAGAAGTCATTTCGAATGACTGGTCCTCAGTTGTTGTGAGAACGATGACTGGTTTAAAATTTTTGGTGGTTTCTTGTTCAGTCCATAGGCCTACATCATGTGGCAAACCGGTGAGCATGTGGCTCTATTAGTATAGGAGATACCTGAAAACATATCACACTTTTCATCATAGTGCTTTTACCAATGCATAAAATGCATGGAGAAGTCATTTCGAATGACTGGTCCCTCAGTGTTGTGAGAACGATGACTGGTTAAAATTTTTGGTGGTTTCTTGTTCAGTCCATAGGCCTACATCATGTGGCAAACCGGTGAGCATGTGGCTCTATTAGTATAGGAGATACCTGAAAACATATCACACTTTTCATCATAGTGCTTTTACCAATGCATAAAATGCATGGAGAAGTCATTTCGAATGACTGGTCCTCAGTGTTGTGAGAACGATGACTGGTTAAAATTTTTGGTGGTTTCTTGTTCAGTCCATAGGCCTACATCATGTGGCAAACCGGAGTGAGCATGTGGCTCTATTAGTATAGGAGATACCTGAAAAACATATCACACTTTTCATCATAGTGCTTTTACCAATGCATAAAATGCATGGAGAAGTCATTTCGAATGACTGGTCCTCAGTGTTGTGAGAACGATGACTGGTTAAAATTTTTGGTGGTTTCTTGTTCAGTCCATAGGCCTACATCATGTGGCAAACCGGTGAGGCATGTGGCTCTATTAGTATAGGAGATACCTGAAAACATATCACACTTTTCATCATAGTGCTTTTACCAATGCATAAAATGCATGGAGAAGTCATTTCGAATGACTGGTCCTCAGTGTTGTGAGAACGATGACTGGTTAAAATTTTTGGTGGTTTCTTGTTCAGTCCATAGGCCTACATCATGTGGCAAACCGGTGAGCATGTGGCTCTATTAGTATAGGAGATACCTGAAAACATATCACACTTTTCATCATAGTGCTTTTACCAATGCATAAAATGCATGGAGAAGTCATTTCGAATGACTGGTCCTCAGTGTTGTGAGAACGATGACTGGTTAAAATTTTTGGTGGTTTCTTGTTCAGGCCATAGGCCTACATCATGTGGCAAACCGGGTGAGCATGTGGCTCTATTAGTATAGGAGATACCTGAAAACATATCACACTTTTCATCATAGTGCTTTTACCAATGCATAAAATGCATGGAGAAGTCATTTCGAATGACTGGTCCTCAGTGTTGTGAGAACGATGACTGGTTAAAATTTTTGGTGGTTTCTTGTTCAGTCCATAGGCCTACATCATGTGGCAAACCGGTGAGCATGTGGCTCTATTAGTATAGGAGATACCTGAAAACATATCACACTTTTCATCATAGTGCTTTTACCAATGCATAAAATGCATGGAGAAGTCATTTCGAATGACTGGTCCTCAGTGTTGTGAGAACGATGACTGGTTAAAATTTTTGGTGGTTTCTTGTTCAGGCCATAGGCCTACATCATGTGGCAAACCGGTGAGCATGTGGCTCTATTAGTATAGGAGATACCTGAAAACATATCACACTTTTCATCATAGTGCTTTTACCAATGCATAAAATGCATGGAGAAGTCATTTCGAATGACTGGTCCTCAGTGTTGTGAGAACGATGACTGGTTAAAATTTTTGGTGGTTTCTTGTTCAGTCCATAGGCCTACATCATGTGGCAAACCGGTGAGCATGTGGCTCTATTAGTATAGGAGATACCTGAAAACATATCACACTTTTCATCATAGTGCTTTTACCAATGCATAAAATGCATGGAGAAGTCATTTCGAATGACTGGTCCTCAGTGTTGTGAGAACGATGACTGGTTAAAATTTTTGGTGGTTTCTTGTTCAGTCCCATAGGCCTACATCATGTGGCAAACCGGTGAGCATGTGGCTCTATTAGTATAGGAGATACCTGAAAACATATCACACTTTTCATCATAGTGCTTTTACCAATGCATAAAATGCATGGAGAAGTCATTTCGAATGACTGGTCCTCAGTGTTGTGAGAACGATGACTGGTTAAAATTTTTGGTGGTTTCTTGTTCAGTCCATAGGCCTACATCATGTGGCAAACCGGTGAGCATGTGGCTCTATTAGTATAGGAGATACCTGAAAACATATCACACTTTTCATCATAGTGCTTTTACCAATGCATAAAATGCATGGAGAAGTCATTTCGAATGACTGGTCCTCAGTGTTGTGAGAACGATGACTGGTTAAAATTTTTGGTGGTTTCTTGTTCAGTCCATAGGCCTACATCATGTGGCAAACCGGTGAGCATGTGGCTCTATTAGTATAGGAGATACCTGAAAACATATCACACTTTTCATCATAGTGCTTTTACCAATGCATAAAATGCATGGAGAAGTCATTTCGAATGACTGGTCCTCAGTGTTGTGAGAACGATGACTGGTTAAAATTTTTGGTGGTTTCTTGTTCAGTCCATAGGCCTACATCATGTGGCAAACCGGTGAGCATGTGGCTCTATTAGTATAGGAGATACCTGAAAACATATCACACTTTTCATCATAGTGCTTTTACCAATGCATAAAATGCATGGAGAAGTCATTTCGAATGACTGGTCCTCAGTGTTGTGAGAACGATGACTGGTTAAAAATTTTTGGTGGTTTCTTGTTCAGTCCATAGGCCTACATCATGTGGCAAACCGGTGAGCATGTGGCTCTATTAGTATAGGAGATACCTGAAAACATATCACACTTTTCATCATAGTGCTTTTACCAATGCATAAAATGCGATGGAGAAGTCATTTCGAATGACTGGGTCCTCAGTGTTGTGAGAACGATGACTGGTTAAAATTTTTTGGTGGTTTCTTGTTCAGTCCATAGGCCTACATCATGTGGCAAACCGGTGAGCATGTGGCTCTATTAGTATAGGAGATACCTGAAAACATATCACACTTTTCATCATAGTGCTTTTACCAATGCATAAAATGCATGGAGAAGTCATTTCGAATGACTGGTCCTCAGTGTTGTGAGAACGATGACTGGTTAAAATTTTTGGTGGTTTCTTGTTCAGTCCATAGGCCTACATCATGTGGCAAACCGGTGAGCATGTGGCTCTATTAGTATAGGAGATACCTGAAAACATATCACACTTTTTCATCATAGTGCTTTTACCAATGCATAAAATGCATGGAGAAGTCATTTCGAATGACTGGTCCTCAGTGTTGTGAGAACGATGACTGGTTAAAATTTTTGGTGGTTTCTTGTTCAGTCCATAGGCCTACATCATGTGGCAAACCGGTGAGCATGTGGCTCTATTAGTATAGGAGATACCTGAAAACATATCACACTTTTCATCATAGTGCTTTTTACCAATGCATAAAATGCATGGAGAAGTCATTTCGAATGACTGGTCCTCAGTGTTGTGAGAACGATGACTGGTTAAAATTTTTGGTGGTTCTTGTTCAGTCCATAGGCCTACATCATGTGGCAAACCGGTGAGCATGTGGCTCTATTAGTATAGGAGATACCTGAAAACATATCACACTTTTCATCATAGTGCTTTTACCAATGCATAAAATGCATGGAGAAGTCATTTCGAATGACTGGTCCTCAGTGTTGTGAGAACGATGACTGGTTAAAATTTTTGGTGGTTTCTTGTTCAGTCCATAGGCCTACATCATGTGGCAAACCGGTGAGCATGTGGCTCTATTAGTATAGGAGATACCTGAAAAACATATCACACTTTTCATCATAGTGCTTTTACCAATGCATAAAATGCATGGAGAAGTCATTCGAATGACTGGTCCTCAGTGTTGTGAGAACGATGACTGGTTAAAATTTTTGGTGGTTTCTTGTTCAGTCCATAGGCCTACATCATGTGGCAAACCGGTGAGCATGTGGCTCTATTAGTATAGGAGATACCTGAAAACATATCACACTTTTCATCATAGTGCTTTTACCAATGCATAAAATGCATGGAGAAGTCATTTCGAATGACTGGTCCTCAGTGTTGTGAGAACGATGACTGGTTAAAATTTTTGGGTGGTTTCTTGTTCAGTCCATAGGCCTACATCATGTGGCAACCGAGTGAGCATGTGGCTCTATTAGTATAGGAGATACCTGAAAACATATCACACTTTTCATCATAGTGCTTTTACCAATGCATAAAATGCATGGAGAAGTCATTTCGAATGACTGGTCCTCAGTGTTGTGAGAACGATGACTGGTTAAAATTTTTGGTGGTTTCTTGTTCAGTCCATAGGCCTACATCATGTGGCAAACCGGTGAGCATGTGGCTCTATTAGTATAGGAGATACCTGAAAACATATCACACTTTTCATCATAGTGCTTTTACCAATGCATAAAATGCATGGAGAAGTCATTTCGAATGACTGGTCCTCAGTGTTGTGAGAACGATGACTGGTTAAAATTTTTGGTGGTTTCTTGTTCAGTCCATAGGCCTACATCATGTGGCAAACCGGTGAGCATGTGGCTCTATTAGTATAGGAGATACCTGAAAACATATCACACTTTTCATCATAGTGCTTTTACCAATGCATAAAATGCATGGAGAAGTCATTTCGAATGACTGGTCCTCAGTGTTGTGAGAACGATGACTGGTTAAAATTTTTGGTGGTTTCTTGTTCAGTCCATAGGCCTACATCATGTGGCAAACCGGTGAGCATGTGGCTCTATTAGTATAGGAGATACCTGAAAACATATCACACTTTTCATCATAGTGCTTTTACCAATGCATAAAATGCATGGAGAAGTCATTTCGAATGACTGGTCCTCAGTGTTGTGAGAACGATGACTGGTTTAAAATTTTTGGTGGTTTCTTGTTCAGTCCATAGGCCTACATCATGTGGCAAACCGGTGAGCATGTGGCTCTATTAGTATAGGAGATACCTGAAAACATATCACACTTTTCATCATAGTGCTTTTACCAATGCATAAAATGCATGGAGAAGTCATTTCGAATGACTGGTCCTCAGTGTTGTGAGAACGATGACTGGTTAAAATTTTTGGTGGTTTCTTGTTCAGTCCATAGGCCTACATCATGTGGCAAACCGGTGAGCATGTGGCTCTATTAGTATAGGAGATACCTGAAAACATATCACACTTTTCATCATAGTGCTTTTACCAATGCATAAAATGCATGGAGAAGTCATTTCGAATGACTGGTCCTCAGTGTTGTGAGAACGATGACTGGTTAAAATTTTTGGTGGTTTCTTGTTCAGTCCATAGGCCTACATCATGTGGCAAACCGGTGAGCATGTGGCTCTATTAGTATAGGAGATACCTGAAAACATATCACACTTTTCATCATAGTGCTTTTACCAATGCATAAAATGCATGGAGAAGTCATTTCGAATGACTGGTCCTCAGTGTTGTGAGAACGATGACTGGTTAAAATTTTTGGTGGTTTCTTGTTCAGTCCATAGGCCTACATCATGTGGCAAACCGGTGAGCATGTGGCTCTATTAGTATAGGAGATACCTGAAAACATATCACACTTTTCATCATAGTGCTTTTACCAATGCATAAAATGCATGGAGAAGTCATTTCGAATGACTGGTCCTCAGTGTTGTGAGAACGATGACTGGTTAAAATTTTTGGTGGTTTCTTGTTCAGTCCATAGGCCTACATCATGTGGCAAACCGGTGAGCATGTGGCTCTATTAGTATAGGAGATACCTGAAAACATATCACACTTTTCATCATAGTGCTTTTACCAATGCATAAAATGCATGGAGAAGTCATTTCGAATGACTGGTCCTCAGTGTTGTGAGAACGATGACTGGTTAAAATTTTTGGTGGTTTCTTGTTCAGTCCATAGGCCTACATCATGTGGCAAACCGGTGAGCATGTGGCTCTATTAGTATAGGAGATACCTGAAAACATATCACACTTTTCATCATAGTGCTTTTACCAATGCATAAAATGCATGGAGAAGTCATTTCGAATGACTGGTCCTCAGTGTTGTGAGAACGATGACTGGTTAAAATTTTTGGTGGTTTCTTGTTCAGTCCATAGGCCTACATCATGTGGCAAACCGGTGAGCATGTGGCTCTATTAGTATAGGAGATACCTGAAAACATATCACACTTTTCATCATAGTGCTTTTACCAATGCATAAAATGCATGGAGAAGTCATTTCGAATGACTGGTCCTCAGTGTTGTGAGAACGATGACTGGTTAAAATTTTTGGTGGTTTCTTGTTCAGTCCATAGGCCTACATCATGTGGCAAACCGGTGAGCATGTGGCTCTATTAGTATAGGAGATACCTGAAAACATATCACACTTTTCATCATAGTGCTTTTACCAATGCATAAAATGCATGGAGAAGTCATTTCGAATGACTGGTCCTCAGTGTTGTGAGAACGATGACTGGTTAAAATTTTTGGTGGTTTCTTGTTCAGTCCATAGGCCTACATCATGTGGCAAACCGGTGAGCATGTGGCTCTATTAGTATAGGAGATACCTGAAAACATATCACACTTTTCATCATAGTGCTTTTACCAATGCATAAAATGCATGGAGAAGTCATTTCGAATGACTGGTCCTCAGTGTTGTGAGAACGATGACTGGTTAAAATTTTGGTGGTTTCTTGTTCAGTCCATAGGCCTACATCATGTGGCAAACCGGTGAGCATGTGGCTCTATTAGTATAGGAGATACCTGAAAACATATCACACTTTTCATCATAGTGCTTTTACCAATGCATAAAATGCATGGAGAAGTCATTTCGAATGACTGGTCCTCAGTGTTGTGAGAACGATGACTGGTTAAAATTTTTGGTGGTTTCTTGTTCAGTCCATAGGCCTACATCATGTGGCAAACCGGTGAGCATGTGGCTCTATTAGTATAGGAGATACCTGAAAACATATCACACTTTTCATCATAGTGCTTTTACCAATGCATAAAATGCATGGAGAAGTCATTTCGAATGACTGGTCCTCAGTGTTGTGAGAACGATGACTGGTTAAAATTTTGGTGGTTTCTTGTTCAGTCCATAGGCCTACATCATGTGGCAAACCGGTGAGCATGTGGCTCTATTAGTATAGGAGATACCTGAAAACATATCACACTTTTCATCATAGTGCTTTTACCAATGCATAAAATGCATGGAGAAGTCATTTCGAATGACTGGTCCTCAGTGTTGTGAGAACGATGACTGGTTAAAATTTTTGGTGGTTTCTTGTTCAGTCCATAGGCCTACATCATGTGGCAAACCGGTGAGCATGTGGCTCTATTAGTATAGGAGATACCTGAAAACATATCACACTTTTCATCATAGTGCTTTTACCAATGCATAAAATGCATGGAGAAGTCATTTCGAATGACTGGTCCTCAGTGTTGTGAGAACGATGACTGGTTAAAATTTTTGGTGGTTTCTTGTTCAGTCCATAGGCCTACATCATGTGGCAAACCGGTGAGCATGTGGCTCTATTAGTATAGGAGATACCTGAAAACATATCACACTTTTCATCATAGTGCTTTTACCAATGCATAAAATGCATGGAGAAGTCATTTCGAATGACTGGTCCTCAGTGTTGTGAGAACGATGACTGGTTAAAATTTTTGGTGGTTTCTTGTTCAGTCCATAGGCCTACATCATGTGGCAAACCGGTGAGCATGTGGCTCTATTAGTATAGGAGATACCTGAAAACATATCACACTTTTCATCATAGTGCTTTTACCAATGCATAAAATGCATGGAGAAGTCATTTCGAATGAATGGTCCTCAGTGTTGTAGAGAACGATGACTGGTTAAAATTTTTGGTGGTTTCTTGTTCAGTCCATAGGCCTACATCATGTGGCAAACCGGTGAGCATGTGGCTCTATTAGTATAGGAGATACCTGAAAACATATCACACTTTTCATCATAGTGCTTTTACCAATGCATAAAATGCATGGAGAAGTCATTTCGAATGACTGGTCCTCAGTGTTGTGAGAACGATGACTGGTTAAAATTTTTGGTGGTTTCTTGTTCAGTCCATAGGCCTACATCATGTGGCAAACCGGTGAGCATGTGGCTCTATTAGTATAGGAGATACCTGAAAACATATCACACTTTTCATCATAGTGCTTTTACCAATGCATAAAATGCATGGAGAAGTCATTTCGAATGACTGGTCCTCAGTGTTGTGAGAACGATGACTGGTTAAAATTTTTGGTGGTTTCTTGTTCAGTCCATAGGCCTACATCATGTGGCAAACCGGTGAGCATGTGGCTCTATTAGTATAGGAGATACCTGAAAACATATCACACTTTTCATCATAGTGCTTTTACCAATGCATAAAATGCATGGAGAAGTCATTTCGAATGACTGGTCCTCAGTGTTGTGAGAACGATGACTGGTTAAAATTTTTGGTGGTTTCTTGTTCAGTCCATAGGCCTACATCATGTGGCAAACCGGTGAGCATGTGGCTCTATTAGTATAGGAGATACCTGAAAACATATCACACTTTTCATCATAGTGCTTTTACCAATGCATAAAATGCATGGAGAAGTCATTTCGAATGACTGGTCCTCAGTGTTGTGAGAACGATGACTGGTTAAAATTTTTGGTGGTTTCTTGTTCAGTCCATAGGCCTACATCATGTGGCAAACCGGTGAGCATGTGGCTCTATTAGTATAGGAGATACCTGAAAACATATCACACTTTTCATCATAGTGCTTTTACCAATGCATAAAATGCATGGAGAAGTCATTTCGAATGACTGGTCCTCAGTGTTGTGAGAACGATGACTGGTTAAAATTTTTGGTGGTTTCTTGTTCAGTCCATAGGCCTACATCATGTGGCAAACCGGTGAGCATGTGGCTCTATTAGTATAGGAGATACCTGAAAACATATCACACTTTTCATCATAGTGCTTTTACCAATGCATAAAATGCATGGAGAAGTCATTTCGAATGACTGGTCCTCAGTGTTGTGAGAACGATGACTGGTTAAAATTTTTGGTGGTTTCTTGTTCAGTCCATAGGCCTACATCATGTGGCAAACCGGTGAGCATGTGGCTCTATTAGTATAGGAGATACCTGAAAACATATCACACTTTTCATCATAGTGCTTTTACCAATGCATAAAATGCATGGAGAAGTCATTTCGAATGACTGGTCCTCAGTGTTGTGAGAACGATGACTGGTTAAAATTTTTGGTGGTTTCTTGTTCAGTCCATAGGCCTACATCATGTGGCAAACCGGTGAGCATGTGGCTCTATTAGTATAGGAGATACCTGAAAACATTCACACTTTTCATCATAGTGCTTTTACCAGTGCATAAAATGCATGGAGAAGTCATTTCGAATGACTGGTCCTCAGTGTTGTGAGAACGATGACTGGTTAAAATTTTTGGTGGTTTCTTGTTCAGTCCATAGGCCTACATCATGTGGCAAACCGGTGAGCATGTGGCTCTATTAGTATAGGAGATACCTGAAAACATATCACACTTTTCATCATAGTGCTTTTACCAATGCATAAAATGCATGGAGAAGTCATTTCGAATGATTGGTCCTCAGTGTTGTGAGAACGATGACTGGTTAAAATTTTTGGTGGTTTCTTGTTCAGTCCATAGGCCTACATCATGTGGCAAACCGGTGAGCATGTGGCTCTATTAGTATAGGAGATACCTGAAAACATATCACACTTTTCATCATAGTGCTTTTACCAGTGCATAAAATGCATGGAGAAGTCATTTCGAATGACTGGTCCTCAGTGTTGTGAGAACGATGACTGGTTAAAATTTTTGGTGGTTTTCTTGTTCAGTCCATAGGCCTACATCATGTGGCAAACCGGTGAGCATGTGGCTCTATTAGTATAGGAGATACCTGAAAACATATCACACTTTTCATCATAGTGCTTTTACCAATGCATAAAATGCATGGAGAAGTCATTTCGAATGACTGGTCCTCAGTGTTGTGAGAACGATGACTGGTTAAAATTTTTGGTGGTTTCTTGTTCAGTCCATAGGCCTTACATCATGTGGCAAACCGGTGTGAGCATGTGGCTCTATTAGTATAGGAGATACCTGAAAACATATCACACTTTTCATCATAGTGCTTTTACCAATGCATAAAATGCATGGAGAAGTCATTTCGAATGACTGGTCCTCAGTGTTGTGAGAACGATGACTGGTTAAAATTTTTGGTGGTTTCTTGTTCAGTCCATAGGCCTACATCATGTGGCAAACCGGTGAGCATGTGGCTCTATTAGTATAGGAGATACCTGAAAACATATCACACTTTTCATCATAGTGCTTTTACCAATGCATAAAATGCATGGAGAAGTCATTTTCGAATGACTGGTCCTCAGTGTTGTGAGAAAGGATGACTGGTTAAAATTTTTGGTGGTTTACTTGTTCAGTCCATAGGCCTACATCATGTGGCAAACCGGTGAGCATGTGGCTCTATTAGTATAGGAGATACCTGAAAAACATATCACACTTTTCATCATAGTGCTTTTACCAATGCATAAAATGCATGGAGAAGTCATTTCGAATGACTGGTCCTCAGTGTTGTGAGAACGATGACTGGTTAAAATTTTTGGTGGTTTCTTGTTCAGTCCATAGGCCTACATCATGTGGCAAACCGGTGAGCATGTGGCTCTATTAGTATAGGAGATACCTGAAAACATATCACACTTTTCATCATAGTGCTTTTACCAATGCATAAAATGCATGGAGAAGTCATTTCGAATGACTGGTCCTCAGTGTTTGTGAGAACGATGACTGGTTAAAATTTTTGGTGGTTTCTTGTTCAGTCCATAGGCCTACATCATGTGGCAAACCGGTGAGCATGTGGCTCTATTAGTATAGGAGATACCTGAAAACATATCACACTTTTCATCATAGTGCTCTTTTACCAATGCATAAAATGCATGGAGAAGTCATTTCGAATGACTGGTCCTCAGTGTTGTGTGAGAACGATGACTGGTTAAAATTTTTGGTGGTTTTTTGTTCAGTCCATAGGCCTACATCATGTGGCAAACCGGTGAGCATGTGGCTCTATTAGTATAGGAGATACCTGAAAACATATCACACTTTTCATCATAGTGCTTTTACCAATGCATAAAATGCATGGAGAAGTCATTTCGAATGACTGGTCCTCAGTGTTGTGAGAACGATGACTGGTTAAAATTTTTGGTGGTTTCTTGTTCAGTCCATAGGCCTACATCATGTGGCAAACCGGTGAGCATGTGGCTCTATTAGTATAGGAGATACCTGAAAACATATCACACTTTTCATCATAGTGCTTTTACCAATGCATAAAATGCATGGAGAAGTCATTTCGAATGACTGGTCCTCAGTGTTGTGAGAACGATGACTGGTTAAAATTTTTGGTGGTTTCTTGTTCAGTCCATAGGCCTACATCATGTGGCAAACCGGTGAGCATGTGGCTCTATTAGTATAGGAGATACCTGAAAACATATCACACTTTTCATCATAGTGCTTTTACCAATGCATAAAATGCATGGAGAAGTCATTTCGAATGACTGGTCCTCAGTGTTGTGAGAACGATGACTGGTTAAAATTTTTGGTGGTTTCTTGTTCAGTCCATAGGCCTACATCATGTGGCAAACCGGTGAGCATGTGGCTCTATTAGTATAGGAGATACCTGAAAACATATCACACTTTTCATCATAGTGCTTTTACCAATGCATAAAATGCATGGAGAAGTCATTTCGAATGACTGGTCCTCAGTGTTGTGAGAACGATGACTGGTTAAAATTTTTGGTGGTTTCTTGTTCAGTCCATAGGCCTACATCATGTGGCAAACCGGTGAGCATGTGGCTCTATTAGTATAGGAGATACCTGAAAACATATCACACTTTTCATCATAGTGCTTTTACCAATGCATAAAATGCATGGAGAAGTCATTTCGAATGACTGGTCCTCAGTGTTGTGAGAACGATGACTGGTTAAAATTTTTGGTGGTTTCTTGTTCAGTCCATAGGCCTACATCATGTGGCAAACCGGTGAGCATGTGGCTCTATTAGTATAGGAGATACCTGAAAACATATCACACTTTTCATCATAGTGCTTTTACCAATGCATAAAATGCATGGAGAAGTCATTTCGAATGACTGGTCCTCAGTGTTGTGAGAACGATGACTGGTTAAAATTTTTGGTGGTTTCTTGTTCAGTCCATAGGCCTACATCATGTGGCAAACCGGTGAGCATGTGGCTCTATTAGTATAGGAGATACCTGAAAACATATCACACTTTTCATCATAGTGCTTTTACCAATGCATAAAATGCATGGAGAAGTCATTTCGAATGACTGGTCCTCAGTGTTGTGAGAACGATGACTGGTTAAAATTTTTGGTGGTTTCTTGTTCAGTCCATAGGCCTACATCATGTGGCAAACCGGTGAGCATGTGGCTCTATTAGTATAGGAGATACCTGAAAACATATCACACTTTTCATCATAGTGCTTTTACCAATGCATAAAATGCATGGAGAAGTCATTTCGAATGACTGGTCCTCAGTGTTGTGAGAACGATGACTGGTTAAAATTTTTGGTGGTTTCTTGTTCAGTCCATAGGCCTACATCATGTGGCAAACCGGTGAGCATGTGGCTCTATTAGTATAGGAGATACCTGAAAACATATCACACTTTTCATCATAGTGCTTTTACCAATGCATAAAATGCATGGAGAAGTCATTTCGAATGACTGGTCCTCAGTGTTGTGAGAACGATGACTGGTTAAAATTTTTGGTGGTTTCTTGTTCAGTCCATAGGCCTACATCATGTGGCAAACCGGTGAGCATGTGGCTCTATTAGTATAGGAGATACCTGAAAACATATCACACTTTTCATCATAGTGCTTTTACCAATGCATAAAATGCATGGAGAAGTCATTTCGAATGACTGGTCCTCAGTGTTGTGAGAACGATGACTGGTTAAAATTTTTGGTGGTTTCTTGTTCAGTCCATAGGCCTACATCATGTGGCAAACCGGTGAGCATGTGGCTCTATTAGTATAGGAGATACCTGAAAACATATCACACTTTTCATCATAGTGCTTTTACCAATGCATAAAATGCATGGAGAAGTCATTTCGAATGACTGGTCCTCAGTGTTGTGAGAACGATGACTGGTTAAAATTTTTGGTGGTTTCTTGTTCAGTCCATAGGCCTACATCATGTGGCAAACCGGTGAGCATGTGGCTCTATTAGTATAGGAGATACCTGAAAACATATCACACTTTTCATCATAGTGCTTTTACCAATGCATAAAATGCATGGAGAAGTCATTTCGAATGACTGGTCCTCAGTGTTGTGAGAACGATGACTGGTTAAAATTTTTGGTGGTTTCTTGTTCAGTCCATAGGCCTACATCATGTGGCAAACCGGTGAGCATGTGGCTCTATTAGTATAGGAGATACCTGAAAACATATCACACTTTTCATCATAGTGCTTTTACCAATGCATAAAATGCATGGAGAAGTCATTTCGAATGACTGGTCCTCAGTGTTGTGAGAACGATGACTGGTTAAAATTTTTGGTGGTTTCTTGTTCAGTCCATAGGCCTACATCATGTGGCAAACCGGTGAGCATGTGGCTCTATTAGTATAGGAGATACCTGAAAACATATCACACTTTTCATCATAGTGCTTTTACCAATGCATAAAATGCATGGAGAAGTCATTTCGAATGACTGGTCCTCAGTGTTGTGAGAACGATGACTGGTTAAAATTTTTGGTGGTTTCTTGTTCAGTCCATAGGCCTACATCATGTGGCAAACCGGTGAGCATGTGGCTCTATTAGTATAGGAGATACCTGAAAACATATCACACTTTTCATCATAGTGCTTTTACCAATGCATAAAATGCATGGAGAAGTCATTTCGAATGACTGGTCCTCAGTGTTGTGAGAACGATGACTGGTTAAAATTTTTGGTGGTTTCTTGTTCAGTCCATAGGCCTACATCATGTGGCAAACCGGTGAGCATGTGGCTCTATTAGTATAGGAGATACCTGAAAACATATCACACTTTTCATCATAGTGCTTTTACCAATGCATAAAATGCATGGAGAAGTCATTTCGAATGACTGGTCCTCAGTGTTGTGAGAACGATGACTGGTTAAAATTTTTGGTGGTTTCTTGTTCAGTCCATAGGCCTACATCATGTGGCAAACCGGTGAGCATGTGGCTCTATTAGTATAGGAGATACCTGAAAACATATCACACTTTTCATCATAGTGCTTTTACCAATGCATAAAATGCATGGAGAAGTCATTTCGAATGACTGGTCCTCAGTGTTGTGAGAACGATGACTGGTTAAAATTTTTGGTGGTTTCTTGTTCAGTCCATAGGCCTACATCATGTGGCAAACCGGTGAGCATGTGGCTCTATTAGTATAGGAGATACCTGAAAACATATCACACTTTTCATCATAGTGCTTTTACCAATGCATAAAATGCATGGAGAAGTCATTTCGAATGACTGGTCCTCAGTGTTGTGAGAACGATGACTTAAAATTTTTGGTGGTTTCTTGTTCAGTCCATAGGCCTACATCATGTGCAAACCGGTGAGCATGTGGCTCTATTTAGTAGGAGATACCTGAAAAACATATCACACTTTTCATCATAGTGCTTTTACCAATGCATAAAATGCATGGAGAAGTCATTTCGAATGACTGGTCCTCAGTGTTGTGAGAACGATGACTGGTTAAAATTTTTGGTGGTTTCTTGTTCAGTCCATAGGCCTACATCATGTGGCAAACCGGTGAGCATGTGGCTCTATTAGTATAGGGAGATACCTGAAAACATATCACACTTTTCATCATAGTGCTTTTACCAATGCATAAAATGCATGGAGAAGTCATTTCGAATGACTGGTCCTCAGTGTTGTGAGAACGATGACTGGTTAAAATTTTTGGGTGGTTTCTTGTTCAGTCCATAGGCCTACATCATGTGGCAAACCGTGAGCATGTGGCTCTATTAGTATAGGAGATACCTGAAAACATATCACACTTTTCATCATAGTGCTTTTACCAATGCATAAAATGCATGGAGAAGTCATTTCGAATGACTGGTCCTCAGTGTTGTGAGAACGATGACTGGTTAAAATTTTTGGTGGTTTCTTGTTCAGTCCATAGGCCTACATCATGTGGCAAACCGGTGAGCATGTGGCTCTATTAGTATAGGAGATACCTGAAAACATATCACACTTTTCATCATAGTTGCTTTTACCAATGCATAAAATGCATGGAGAAGTCATTTCGAATGACTGGTCCTCAGTGTTGTGAGAACGATGACTGGTTAAAATTTTTGGTGGTTTCTTGTTCAGTCCATAGGCCTACATCATGTGGCAAACCGGTGAGCATGTGGCTCTATTAGTATAGGAGATACCTGAAAACATATCACACTTTTCATCATAGTGCTTTTACCAATGCATAAAATGCATGGAGAAGTCATTTCGAATGACTGGTCCTCAGTGTTGTGAGAACGATGACTGGTTAAAATTTTTGGTGGTTTCTTGTTCAGTCCATAGGCCTACATCATGTGGCAAACCGGTGAGCATGTGGGCTCTATTAGTATAGGAGATACCTGAAAACATATCACACTTTTCATCATAGTGCTTTTACCAATGCATAAAATGCATGGAGAAGTCATTTCGAATGACTGGTCCTCAGTGTTGTGAGAACGATGACTGGTTAAAATTTTTGGTGGTTTCTTGTTCAGTCCATAGGCCTACATCATGTGGCAAACCGGTGAGCATGTGGCTCTATTAGTATAGGAGATACCTGAAAACATATCACACTTTTCATCATAGTGCTTTTACCAATGCATAAAATGCATGGAGAAGTCATTTCGAATGACTGGTCCTCAGTGTTGTGAGAACGATGACTGGTTAAAATTTTTGGTGGTTTCTTGTTCAGTCCATAGGCCTACATCATGTGGCAAACCGGTGAGCATGTGGCTCTATTAGTATAGGAGATACCTGAAAACATATCACACTTTTCATCATAGTGCTTTTACCAATGCATAAAATGCATGGAGAAGTCATTTCGAATGACTGGTCCTCAGTGTTGTGAGAACGATGACTGGTTAAAATTTTTGGTGGTTTCTTGTTCAGTCCATAGGCCTACATCATGTGGCAAACCGGTGAGCATGTGGCTCTATTAGTATAGGAGATACCTGAAAACATATCACACTTTTCATCATAGTGCTTTTACCAATGCATAAAATGCATGGAGAAGTCATTTCGAATGACTGGTCCTCAGTGTTGTGAGAACGATGACTGGTTAAAATTTTTGGTGGTTTCTTGTTCAGTCCATAGGCCTACATCATGTGGCAAACCGGTGAGCATGTGGCTCTATTAGTATAGGAGATACCTGAAAACATATCACACTTTTCATCATAGTGCTTTTACCAATGCATAAAATGCATGGAGAAGTCATTTCGAATGACTGGTCCTCAGTGTTGTGAGAACGATGACTGGTTAAAATTTTTGGTGGTTTCTTGTTCAGTCCATAGGCCTACATCATGTGGCAAACCGGTGAGCATGTGGCTCTATTAGTATAGGAGATACCTGAAAACATATCACACTTTTCATCATAGTGCTTTTACCAATGCATAAAATGCATGGAGAAGTCATTTCGAATGACTGGTCCTCAGTGTTGTGAGAACGATGACTGGTTAAAATTTTTGGTGGTTTCTTGTTCAGTCCATAGGCCTACATCATGTGGCAAACCGGTGAGCATGTGGCTCTATTAGTATAGGAGATACCTGAAAACATATCACACTTTTCATCATAGTGCTTTTACCAATGCATAAAATGCATGGAGAAGTCATTTCGAATGACTGGTCCTCAGTGTTGTGAGAACGATGACTGGTTAAAATTTTTGGTGGTTTCTTGTTCAGTCCATAGGCCTACATCATGTGGCAAACCGGTGAGCATGTGGCTCTATTAGTATAGGAGATACCTGAAAACATATCACACTTTTCATCATAGTGCTTTTACAATGCATAAAATGCATGGAGAAGTCATTTCGAATGACTGGTCCTCAGTGTTGTGAGAACGATGACTGGTTAAAATTTTTGGTGTGGTTCTTGTTCAGTCCATAGGCCTACATCATGTGGCAAACCGGTGAGCATGTGGCTCTATTAGTATAGGAGATACCCTGAAAAACTATCACACTTTTCATCATAGTGCTTTTACAATGCATAAAATGCATGGAGAAGTCATTTCGAATGACTGGTCCTCAGTGTTGTGAGAACGCATGACTGGTTAAAATTTTTGGTGGTTTCTTGTTCAGTCCATAGGCCTACATCATGTGGCAAACCGGTGAGCATGTGGCTCTATTAGTATAGGAGATACCTGAAAACATATCACACTTTTCATCATAGTGCTTTTACCAATGCATAAAATGCATGGAGAAGTCATTTCGAATGACTGGTCCTCAGTGTTGTGAGAACGATGACTGGTTAAAATTTTTGGTGGTTTCTTGTTCAGTCCATAGGCCTACATCATGTGGCAAACCGGTGAGCATGTGGCTCTATTAGTATAGGAGATACCTGAAAACATATCACACTTTTCATCATAGTGCTTTTACCAATGCATAAAATGCATGGAGAAGTCATTTCGAATGACTGGTCCTCAGTGTTGTGAGAACGATGACTGGTTAAAATTTTTGGTGGTTTCTTGTTCAGTCCATAGGCCTACATCATGTGGCAAACCGGTGAGCATGTGGCTCTATTAGTATAGGAGATACCTGAAAACATATCACACTTTTCATCATAGTGCTTTTACCAATGCATAAAATGCATGGAGAAGTCATTTCGAATGACTGGTCCTCAGTGTTGTGAGAACGATGACTGGTTAAAATTTTTGGTGGTTTCTTGTTCAGTCCATAGGCCTACATCATGTGGCAAACCGGTGAGCATGTGGCTCTATTAGTATAGGAGATACCTGAAAACATATCACACTTTTCATCATAGTGCTTTTACCAATGCATAAAATGCATGGAGAAGTCATTTCGAATGACTGGTCCTCAGTGTTGTGAGAACGATGACTGGTTAAAATTTTTGGTGGTTTCTTGTTCAGTCCATAGGCCTACATCATGTGGCAAACCGGTGAGCATGTGGCTCTATTAGTATAGGAGATACCTGAAAACATATCACACTTTTCATCATAGTGCTTTTACCAATGCATAAAATGCATGGAGAAGTCATTTCGAATGACTGGTCCTCAGTGTTGTGAGAACGATGACTGGTTAAAATTTTTGGTGGTTTCTTGTTCAGTCCATAGGCCTACATCATGTGGCAAACCGGTGAGCATGTGGCTCTATTAGTATAGGAGATACCTGAAAACATATCACACTTTTCATCATAGTGCTTTTACCAATGCATAAAATGCATGGAGAAGTCATTTCGAATGACTGGTCCTCAGTGTTGTGAGAACGATGACTGGTTAAAATTTTTGGTGGTTTCTTGTTCAGTCCATAGGCCTACATCATGTGGCAAACCGGTGAGCATGTGGCTCTATTAGTATAGGAGATACCTGAAAACATATCACACTTTTCATCATAGTGCTTTTACCAATGCATAAAATGCATGGAGAAGTCATTTCGAATGACTGGTCCTCAGTGTTGTGAGAACGATGACTGGTTAAAATTTTTGGTGGTTTCTTGTTCAGTCCATAGGCCTACATCATGTGGCAAACCGGTGAGCATGTGGCTCTATTAGTATAGGAGATACCTGAAAACATATCACACTTTTCATCATAGTGCTTTTACCAATGCATAAAATGCATGGAGAAGTCATTTCGAATGACTGGTCCTCAGTGTTGTGAGAACGATGACTGGTTAAAATTTTTGGTGGTTTCTTGTTCAGTCCATAGGCCTACATCATGTGGCAAACCGGTGAGCATGTGGCTCTATTAGTATAGGAGATACCTGAAAACATATCACACTTTTCATCATAGTGCTTTTACCAATGCATAAAATGCATGGAGAAGTCATTTCGAATGACTGGTCCTCAGTGTTGTGAGAACGATGACTGGTTAAAATTTTTGGTGGTTTCTTGTTCAGTCCATAGGCCTACATCATGTGGCAAACCGGTGAGCATGTGGCTCTATTAGTATAGGAGATACCTGAAAACATATCACACTTTTCATCATAGTGCTTTTACCAATGCATAAAATGCATGGAGAAGTCATTTCGAATGACTGGTCCTCAGTGTTGTGAGAACGATGACTGGTTAAAATTTTTGGTGGTTTCTTGTTCAGTCCATAGGCCTACATCATGTGGCAAACCGGTGAGCATGTGGCTCTATTAGTATAGGAGATACCTGAAAACATATCACACTTTTCATCATAGTGCTTTTACCAATGCATAAAATGCATGGAGAAGTCATTTCGAATGACTGGTCCTCAGTGTTGTGAGAACGATGACTGGTTAAAATTTTTGGTGGTTTCTTGTTCAGTCCATAGGCCTACATCATGTGGCAAACCGGTGAGCATGTGGCTCTATTAGTATAGGAGATACCTGAAAACATATCACACTTTTCATCATAGTGCTTTTACCAATGCATAAAATGCATGGAGAAGTCATTTCGAATGACTGGTCCTCAGTGTTGTGAGAACGATGACTGGTTAAAATTTTTGGTGGTTTCTTGTTCAGTCCATAGGCCTACATCATGTGGCAAACCGGTGAGCATGTGGCTCTATTAGTATAGGAGATACCTGAAAACATATCACACTTTTCATCATAGTGCTTTTACCAATGCATAAAATGCATGGAGAAGTCATTTCGAATGACTGGTCCTCAGTGTTGTGAGAACGATGACTGGTTAAAATTTTTGGTGGTTTCTTGTTCAGTCCATAGGCCTACATCATGTGGCAAACCGGTGAGCATGTGGCTCTATTAGTATAGGAGATACCTGAAAACATATCACACTTTTCATCATAGTGCTTTTACCAATGCATAAAATGCATGGAGAAGTCATTTCGAATGACTGGTCCTCAGTGTTGTGAGAACGATGACTGGTTAAAATTTTTGGTGGTTTCTTGTTCAGTCCATAGGCCTACATCATGTGGCAAACCGGTGAGCATGTGGCTCTATTAGTATAGGAGATACCTGAAAACATATCACACTTTTCATCATAGTGCTTTTACCAATGCATAAAATGCATGGAGAAGTCATTTCGAATGACTGGTCCTCAGTGTTGTGAGAACGATGACTGGTTAAAATTTTTGGTGGTTTCTTGTTCAGTCCATAGGCCTACATCATGTGGCAAACCGGTGAGCATGTGGCTCTATTAGTATAGGAGATACCTGAAAACATATCACACTTTTCATCATAGTGCTTTTACCAATGCATAAAATGCATGGAGAAGTCATTTCGAATGACTGGTCCTCAGTGTTGTGAGAACGATGACTGGTTAAAATTTTTGGTGGTTTCTTGTTCAGTCCATAGGCCTACATCATGTGGCAAACCGGTGAGCATGTGGCTCTATTAGTATAGGAGATACCTGAAAACATATCACACTTTTCATCATAGTGCTTTTACCAATGCATAAAATGCATGGAGAAGTCATTTCGAATGACTGGTCCTCAGTGTTGTGAGAACGATGACTGGTTAAAATTTTTGGTGGTTTCTTGTTCAGTCAATAGGCCTACATCATGTGGCAAACCGGTGAGCATGTGGCTCTATTAGTATAGGAGATACCTGAAAACATATCACACTTTTCATCATAGTGCTTTTACCAATGCATAAAATGCATGGAGAAGTCATTTCGAATGACTGGTCCTCAGTGTTGTGAGAACGATGACTGGTTAAAATTTTTGGTGGTTTCTTGTTCAGTCAATAGGCCTACATCATGTGGCAAACCGGTGAGCATGTGGCTCTATTAGTATAGGAGATACCTGAAAACATATCACACTTTTCATCATAGTGCTTTTACCAATGCATAAAATGCATGGAGAAGTCATTTCGAATGACTGGTCCTCAGTGTTGTGAGAACGATGACTGGTTAAAATTTTTGGTGGTTTCTTGTTCAGTCCATAGGCCTACATCATGTGGCAAACCGGTGAGCATGTGGCTCTATTAGTATAGGAGATACCTGAAAACATATCACACTTTTCATCATAGTGCTTTTACCAATGCATAAAATGCATGGAGAAGTCATTTCGAATGACTGGTCCTCAGTGTTGTGAGAACGATGACTGGTTAAAATTTTTGGTGGTTTCTTGTTCAGTCCATAGGCCTACATCATGTGGCAAACCGGTGAGCATGTGGCTCTATTAGTATAGGAGATACCTGAAAACATATCACACTTTTCATCATAGTGCTTTTACCAATGCATAAAATGCATGGAGAAGTCATTTCGAATGACTGGTCCTCAGTGTTGTGAGAACGATGACTGGTTAAAATTTTTGGTGGTTTCTTGTTCAGTCCATAGGCCTACATCATGTGGCAAACCGGTGAGCATGTGGCTCTATTAGTATAGGAGATACCTGAAAACATATCACACTTTTCATCATAGTGCTTTTACCAATGCATAAAATGCATGGAGAAGTCATTTCGAATGACTGGTCCTCAGTGTTGTGAGAACGATGACTGGTTAAAATTTTTGGTGGTTTCTTGTTCAGTCCATAGGCCTACATCATGTGGCAAACCGGTGAGCATGTGGCTCTATTAGTATAGGAGATACCTGAAAACATATCACACTTTTCATCATAGTGCTTTTACCAATGCATAAAATGCATGGAGAAGTCATTTCGAATGAATGGTCCTCAGTGTTGTGAGAACGATGACTGGTTAAAATTTTTGGTGGTTTCTTGTTCAGTCCATAGGCCTACATCATGTGGCAAACCGGTGAGCATGTGGCTCTATTAGTATAGGAGATACCTGAAAACATATCACACTTTTCATCATAGTGCTTTTACCAATGCATAAAATGCATGGAGAAGTCATTTCGAATGACTGGTCCTCAGTGTTGTGAGAACGATGACTGGTTAAAATTTTTGGTGGTTTCTTGTTCAGTCCATAGGCCTACATCATGTGGCAAACCGGTGAGCATGTGGCTCTATTAGTATAGGAGATACCTGAAAACATATCACACTTTTCATCATAGTGCTTTTACCAATGCATAAAATGCATGGAGAAGTCATTTCGAATGACTGGTCCTCAGTGTTGTGAGAACGATGACTGGTTAAAATTTTTGGTGGTTTCTTGTTCAGTCCATAGGCCTACATCATGTGGCAAACCGGTGAGCATGTGGCTCTATTAGTATAGGAGATACCTGAAAACATATCACACTTTTCATCATAGTGCTTTTACCAATGCATAAAATGCATGGAGAAGTCATTTCGAATGACTGGTCCTCAGTGTTGTGAGAACGATGACTGGTTAAAATTTTTGGTGGTTTCTTGTTCAGTCCATAGGCCTACATCATGTGGCAAACCGGTGAGCATGTGGCTCTATTAGTATAGGAGATACCTGAAAACATATCACACTTTTCATCATAGTGCTTTTACCAATGCATAAAATGCATGGAGAAGTCATTTCGAATGACTGGTCCTCAGTGTTGTGAGAACGATGACTGGTTAAAATTTTTGGTGGTTTCTTGTTCAGTCCATAGGCCTACATCATGTGGCAAACCGGTGAGCATGTGGCTCTATTAGTATAGGAGATACCTGAAAACATATCACACTTTTCATCATAGTGCTTTTACCAATGCATAAAATGCATGGAGAAGTCATTTCGAATGACTGGTCCTCAGTGTTGTGAGAACGATGACTGGTTAAAATTTTTGGTGGTTTCTTGTTCAGTCCATAGGCCTACATCATGTGGCAAACCGGTGAGCATGTGGCTCTATTAGTATAGGAGATACCTGAAAACATATCACACTTTTCATCATAGTGCTTTTACCAATGCATAAAATGCATGGAGAAGTCATTTCGAATGACTGGTCCTCAGTGTTGTGAGAACGATGACTGGTTAAAATTTTTGGTGGTTTCTTGTTCAGTCCATAGGCCTACATCATGTGGCAAACCCGTGAGCATGTGGCTCTATTAGTATAGGAGATACCTGAAAACATATCACACTTTTCATCATAGTGCTTTTACCAATGCATAAAATGCATGGAGAAGTCATTTCGAATGACTGGTCCTCAGTGTTGTGAGAACGATGACTGGTTAAAATTTTTGGTGGTTTCTTGTTCAGTCCATAGGCCTACATCATGTGGCAAACCGGTGAGCATGTGGCTCTATTAGTATAGGAGATACCTGAAAACATATCACACTTTTCATCATAGTGCTTTTACCAATGCATAAAATGCATGGAGAAGTCATTTCGAATGACTGGTCCTCAGTGTTGTGAGAACGATGACTGGTTAAAATTTTTGGTGGTTTCTTGTTCAGTCCATAGGCCTACATCATGTGGCAAACCGGTGAGCATGTGGCTCTATTAGTATAGGAGATACCTGAAAACATATCACACTTTTCATCATAGTGCTTTTACCAATGCATAAAATGCATGGAGAAGTCATTTCGAATGACTGGTCCTCAGTGTTGTGAGAACGATGACTGGTTAAAATTTTTGGTGGTTTCTTGTTCAGTCCATAGGCCTACATCATGTGGCAAACCGGTGAGCATGTGGCTCTATTAGTATAGGAGATACCTGAAAACATATCACACTTTTCATCATAGTGCTTTTACCAATGCATAAAATGCATGGAGAAGTCATTTCGAATGACTGGTCCTCAGTGTTGTGAGAACGATGACTGGTTAAAATTTTTGGTGGTTTCTTGTTCAGTCCATAGGCCTACATCATGTGGCAAACCGGTGAGCATGTGGCTCTATTAGTATAGGAGATACCTGAAAACATATCACACTTTTCATCATAGTGCTTTTACCAATGCATAAAATGCATGGAGAAGTCATTTCTAATGACTGGTCCTCAGTGTTGTGAGAACGATGACTGGTTAAAATTTTTGGTGGTTTC
Source organism: Ranitomeya imitator (assembly GCF_032444005.1). Taxonomy (NCBI): domain Eukaryota; kingdom Metazoa; phylum Chordata; class Amphibia; order Anura; family Dendrobatidae; genus Ranitomeya; species Ranitomeya imitator. The sequence continues at coordinate 29,725 of NW_027194152.1, forward strand.
TTGTTCAGTCCATAGGCCTACATCATGTGGCAAACCGGTGAGCATGTGGCTCTATTAGTATAGGAGATACCTGAAAACATATCACACTTTTCATCATAGTGCTTTTACCAATGCATAAAATGCATGGAGAAGTCATTTCGAATGACTGGTCCTCAGTGTTGTGAGAACGATGACTGGTTAAAATTTTTGGTGGTTTCTTGTTCAGTCCATAGGCCTACATCATGTGGCAAACCGGTGAGCATGTGTTAAGGACTGGCGGAACGCACCATGTATAGATGGTACGAAACTAGGTGCGTTCGCAGTCCGAGGTCCACCGTGCAGGTAAAAGACCCTGCAGCTAGCAAGACGGACAATATGGCGGTACACTAAAGGATACACGCGTGGGTTAAACCTCACCCAGCGTGAAGAAAGCGATCCTGTTAATCCACAGGACCGCAGTACCGCACTAGTGCGCGAGCAAGTGGTCAGCGGACTTAACCCCAGAAGGGATTGGAGCCCGATTAGACCCTTGCTGGCGTAACACCGCAACTGGGTGTGTAGAGAACTTTAAGAAGTATAAGTGCACAAGAGTGCGAGCGATGCCGCACTAACGGACGCCACTAACCACCCAGACTCGGGTATGGAAAGCGCAAGGCAGGCGCACGGCGCCGTACTGGCAGGCACAGCTACAGGACGCTGAGATGTGTGTCTAGTGCTGTAGGCTAAGTCGGGCGCTAGGTAGCAGCCATACACCTTCCGCGAACAGACATTCAATAGGGAAGGGAATTCAAAGGACGACTTGCACTCACAACATACACACATCAACAATTGTTAGACAATACTAGCGCATGGCCGTGCGGTCATGCGCAGTTTATATAGGAGCAGCACAGGAAGTGGCCACAGCACTTTTGCCCTTCTAGGACCTGCCAAGAGGACCAATGGAATGTGCTGCAGAGCCTGAGCACATGACCCTCGATCTCCAACGGGAGACCTTACGCTGGGCATGCTCAGTACATGCAGACAAGGACTTAGTCCCAGAGAAGTCCGCTCGCTGCTGACCAGTACTGACTTTAATGGCAGAGACTGGAGAAGCAGCACTAACTCTCTGAACAGAGTGAGAATGAGCAAGACGCTGGGACCGACGTCCTTGCTGAGCAGGCTCCACTGCGGCTGGACAAGAATGGGAGACCGCAGCGGAAGTGGCTCGAGATTCCCCCAGTGCAGAAGCGGGAACTCGACCCCTAACATTACCCCCCCTCCTAGGGCCCCCCCCTCCTTGGGCCTCGCTACGTTCAAAGGCAGCAATGAGCTGCGGAGCCCGAATGTGCTCCACAGGCTCCCAGGTTCTATCCTCTGGACCATGACCCTTCCAATCCACCAAATAAAATTTTTTGCCACGTACCACCTTGCTTCCCACAATAGCATTCACCTCAAATTCATCCGTGGATGAACCCGATGTCCCAGCAGAAGACTCAGAAAACCGAGACAAGCGAACGGGCTTTAAGAGGGAAACGTGAAAGGTATCGGTGATACCAAGGCGTGGAGGAATGGCCAAACGGTAAACCACAGGGTTGACCTGTTCCAGAACTTTAAACGGGCCAATGTAGCGAGGAGCAAACTTAGTGGACTCAACTCGCAGCCTGATGTTACGGGCGGAGAGCCACACTAAGTCGCCGGGAGCAAAGACCGGAGCGGGGCGCCGGTGTGTATCAGCCGAAACCCTCATTCTCTCCTTGGAGGCCCGGATAGCATCCTGTGTGCGGTCCCAGATGTCACGTGCCTCCACCGCCCAGTCTGCCACCCTAGAATCGGTGGAGGACACGGGCATGGGCACAGGGACACGCGGATGCTGGCCGTAATTAAGGAGAAAAGGAGTTTGACCAGTGGAATCGGCTACGGCGTTGTTCAGGGCAAATTCCGCCCAAGGTAGCAAAGATGCCCAGTCATCCTGCCTAGCAGAGACGAAATGTCGCAAATATGTCACCAGAGTCTGGTTGGTTCTCTCCACCAACCCATTCGTCTCGGGATGGTAAGCAGAGGAGAGGTTTAACTCTATGCTGAGTAAACGGCAGAGCTCTCTCCAAAACCGAGATGCGAACTGGGGACCCCGATCGCTGACAATCTTATCAGGCATACCATGCAAACGGAAAACGTGTTTAACGAACAACACCGCCAAGGCCCGTGCTGAGGGTAACCGAGGAAGCGGCACCAAATGCACCATCTTAGAGAAATGGTCAGTGACAACCCAAATAATGGAGCAGCCACGCGACTTGGGTAGACCCACCACAAAGTCCATTCCGACCATCTCCCAGGGCCTGTCTGCCACCGGTAGAGGGTAAAGCAACCCAGCCGGCCGTTGCCGAGGAGACCGATTCTGGGCGCAAGAAACGCACGCCTGAATGTAGTCCCTGACATCTCGGGCCATATGCGGCCACCAGTATGTTCTCGCCAAAAGCTCTGATGTCCTCTTTGTCCCAAAATGCCCCCCCACTCTGGAGGAGTGAGCCCAAGAGAGAACCTCCGGTCGCAAGTTAGCTGGCACGAAAGTCTTGCCCGGGGGCACAGACTCTAGCGAAACCGGAGCTACAGTTCTCAGGCTCTCAGAAGGGACAATAAGCCGAGGCTCCTCCTCCTCCTCCTCAGATGACACTACGGAGCGGGAGAGAGCGTCGGCACGAACGTTCTTCTCCCCGGAGAGAAAATGGAGAGTAAAATGGAACCGGGAGAAGAACAGGGACCATCTAGCCTGGCGAGAATTCAGCCGCTGGGCCGTCTGTATATACACCAAGTTCTTGTGGTCAGTGAAGACTTGGAAGGGAAAGCGAGCTCCCTCCAAGAGGTGTCTCCACTCTGAAAAAGCCAACTTCATAGCTAGCAACTCCCTGTCCCCGATGGAATAATTCCTCTCCGCTGGTGTGAAGGTCTTGGAGAAGAAGAAGCAAGGATGCTTCCGACCTTGAGCATCCTTTTGGAAAAGGACTGCTCCAGCACCAACGGATGAGGCATCCACCTCCAAGATGAATGGTTTATCTACATCGGGGCGATGTAGGATGGGAGCGCTAGCGAAGTGTGACTTAATCGAGAGAAAGGCCTTGGAGACCTCCTCTGACCACAACTTGGGATTTGCTCCCTTCTTGGTGAGGGCGACCAAGGGAGCTACCAAAGTTGAGAAGTGTGGAATGAACTGGCGATAATAATTAATGAACCCCATAAAGCGCTGCACCGCTTTAAGAGAATGGGGTTCCTGCCAGTCCATTACAGCCTGTAGCTTGGCAGGATCCATAGCCAAACCCTGGGCAGAAATGATATATCCAAGGAAAGGCAAGGACTCCTGCTCAAACACACACTTCTCCAACTTAGCGTAGAGGGAGTTTGCCCGTAAGAGGTCGAAGACTTTGCGAACATCTCTCCGATGGGAGTCTATATCTGGAGAGTAGATGAGAATGTCATCCAGATAGACTACGACCGAGGTGGTGAGCATATCCCGAAAGATGTCGTTCACAAAGTCTTGGAAAACGGCTGGGGCATTACAGAGCCCAAAGGGCATCACTAGATATTCATAGTGCCCATCCCTGGTGTTAAAAGCCGTCTTCCATTCATCCCCCTCACGGATGCGAATCAGGTTGTAAGCACCCCGCAGATCTAACTTTGTAAATACCTTTGCTCCCCGTAGCCTATCAAAGAGCTCAGATATCAGGGGTAATGGGTACTTGTTCTTAACGGTAATTGCGTTAAGACCCCTGTAGTCTATGCATGGACGTAAGTCTCCAGTCTTCTTCTGTACGAAGAAGAACCCAGCCCCTGCCGGTGACACTGACTTCCTAATGAATCCTCTTGCCAGATTCTCCTGAATATACTGGGACATTGCCTCCGTCTCCGGGAGAGATAACGGGTAGACTCGACCCCGGGGAGGCTCAGCACCAGGCAAGAGGTCAATAGGACAGTCATAGGGGCGGTGAGGCGGAAGGGTCTCCGCAGCTCTTTTGGAGAACACGTCTGCATGGGACCAATAGTGCTTGGGGAGAGAGGAAAGATCTGCGGGTACCTGTGTAGAAGCAACCTGAACGCACTCCCTCTGACATCTACCCTCACAGGATTTACTCCATCCCAAAATTCTCCCAGAGGACCACTCAATATGAGGAGAATGGTAGCGAAGCCATGGCATCCCCAACAGGACCTCATCAATTCCCTCAGGAATGACTAATAGGGAGATTATCTCCTGATGTGATGGAGACACAGATAGGGTGAAAGGAATGGTTTGGTGAGTAATCTGTGAAGGTAGTGTTGACCCATTTACCACTCGAACGGTCACTGGCTGGGCGAGCATCACCAAGGGTATTGCGTGACGCTGGGCAAAGGCGGAGGACATAAAGTTACCCTCTGCCCCAGAGTCCAAGCATAGCTCGACCGTGAGAGTGGATGGGCCTATGGTAATTGTCCCCTTGAAGGACAACTTTGAGGCAAACGTCGCCGTGTCTAGTGTACCTCCTCCAACTGCCACTAGACGCTGACGTTTCCCCGACCGCTGAGGACTCTTGGAGGCAAGACGTCCTGACTGCTGGCGAACATGACGAACCTTATGTGCACGAGCGGACTGAGACTTGGATCCCGCTCGTGTCACCTCCAAGGTCTCATGTGACTCAGATGTCTGGACTGGAGATTTCAAAGGTTTGGCGAAGGTAGGAGCCAGCCGAAACCTCTGCCTACACTGGGCTCGTTCCAACCTCCGCTCGTTAAAACGGAGGTCTATACGAGTAGAAATAGATATTAACTCCTCCAGTGTGGCAGGAATCTCCCTAGTGGCCAGAGCGTCCTTAACATGGTCAGCCAGGCCCCTCCAGAATATGGGGATAAGGGCTTTATCCGACCACTCCAGCTCGGAAGCTAACGTACGGAATCGGACGGAAAAATGGCTGACCAAGGACTCACCCTGAGTTAATGCCAGTAGTTGGAGCGCTGTATCATGGGTGAGTTGAGGTCCTAGAAAGACCTTTTTCAGCGTGCCCAGAAACAACGGAGCACTCTGCACCACATGATCATCACGCTCCCACAGCGGCGTAGCCCACTCCAACGCCCTGTCCGACAACAGCGAGACAATAAATCCCACCTTAGCCCGCTCTGTAGGAAAACGTGCAGCCAGGAGCTCGAGGTGGATAGAGCACTGACTCACGAATCCCCTACAAGTTTTGCAATCTCCAGAAAATTTTTCTGGCAACGGGAGGCGGGATAATGTCGGAACAGGGGTGGCAGTGGACAAGGTTGCTGCCGCCACGCCAGCAGCCTTTACAGCAACTGCGGTAACATCCACAGCTGAGGTTGAGTTCTCGAGAACCTTCAACCTACCCTCCAACTGCTGGATATACCGCAAAGATTGCTGAATGTCCGCCATACTAGCCAGACCCTGGCGCTAGTATTATGTTAAGGACTGGCGGAACGCACCATGTATAGATGGTACGAAACTAGGTGCGTTCGCAGTCCGAGGTCCACCGTGCAGGTAAAAGACCCTGCAGCTAGCAAGACGGACAATATGGCGGTACACTAAAGGATACACGCGTGGGTTAAACCTCACCCAGCGTGAAGAAAGCGATCCTGTTAATCCACAGGACCGCAGTACCGCACTAGTGCGCGAGCAAGTGGTCAGCGGACTTAACCCCAGAAGGGATTGGAGCCCGATTAGACCCTTGCTGGCGTAACACCGCAACTGGGTGTGTAGAGAACTTTAAGAAGTATAAGTGCACAAGAGTGCGAGCGATGCCGCACTAACGGACGCCACTAACCACCCAGACTCGGGTATGGAAAGCGCAAGGCAGGCGCACGGCGCCGTACTGGCAGGCACAGCTACAGGACGCTGAGATGTGTGTCTAGTGCTGTAGGCTAAGTCGGGCGCTAGGTAGCAGCCATACACCTTCCGCGAACAGACATTCAATAGGGAAGGGAATTCAAAGGACGACTTGCACTCACAACATACACACATCAACAATTGTTAGACAATACTAGCGCATGGCCGTGCGGTCATGCGCAGTTTATATAGGAGCAGCACAGGAAGTGGCCACAGCACTTTTGCCCTTCTAGGACCTGCCAAGAGGACCAATGGAATGTGCTGCAGAGCCTGAGCACATGACCCTCGATCTCCAACGGGAGACCTTACGCTGGGCATGCTCAGTACATGCAGACAAGGACTTAGTCCCAGAGAAGTCCGCTCGCTGCTGACCAGTACTGACTTTAATGGCAGAGACTGGAGAAGCAGCACTAACTCTCTGAACAGAGTGAGAATGAGCAAGACGCTGGGACCGACGTCCTTGCTGAGCAGGCTCCACTGCGGCTGGACAAGAATGGGAGACCGCAGCGGAAGTGGCTCGAGATTCCCCCAGTGCAGAAGCGGGAACTCGACCCCTAACAGCATGTGGCTCTATTAGTATAGGAGATACCTGAAAACATATCACACTTTTCATCATAGTGCTTTTACCAATGCATAAAATGCATGGAGAAGTCATTTCGAATGACTGGTCCTCAGTGTTGTGAGAACGATGACTGGTTAAAATTTTTGGTGGTTTCTTGTTCAGTCCATAGGCCTACATCATGTGGCAAACCGGTGAGCATGTGGCTCTATTAGTATAGGAGATACCTGAAAACATATCACACTTTTCATCATAGTGCTTTTACCAATGCATAAAATGCATGGAGAAGTCATTTCGAATGACTGGTCCTCAGTGTTGTGAGAACGATGACTGGTTAAAATTTTTGGTGGTTTCTTGTTCAGTCCATAGGCCTACATCATGTGGCAAACCCGTGAGCATGTGGCTCTATTAGTATAGGAGATACCTGAAAACATATCACACTTTTCATCATAGTGCTTTTACCAATGCATAAAATGCATGGAGAAGTCATTTCGAATGACTGGTCCTCAGTGTTGTGAGAACGATGACTGGTTAAAATTTTTGGTGGTTTCTTGTTCAGTCCATAGGCCTACATCATGTGGCAAACCGGTGAGCATGTGGCTCTATTAGTATAGGAGATACCTGAAAACATATCACACTTTTCATCATAGTGCTTTTACCAATGCATAAAATGCATGGAGAAGTCATTTCGAATGACTGGTCCTCAGTGTTGTGAGAACGATGACTGGTTAAAATTTTTGGTGGTTTCTTGTTCAGTCCATAGGCCTACATCATGTGGCAAACCGGTGAGCATGTGGCTCTATTAGTATAGGAGATACCTGAAAACATATCACACTTTTCATCATAGTGCTTTTACCAATGCATAAAATGCATGGAGAAGTCATTTCGAATGACTGGTCCTCAGTGTTGTGAGAACGATGACTGGTTAAAATTTTTGGTGGTTTCTTGTTCAGTCCATAGGCCTACATCATGTGGCAAACCGGTGAGCATGTGGCTCTATTAGTATAGGAGATACCTGAAAACATATCACACTTTTCATCATAGTGCTTTTACCAATGCATAAAATGCATGGAGAAGTCATTTCGAATGACTGGTCCTCAGTGTTGTGAGAACGATGACTGGTTAAAATTTTTGGTGGTTTCTTGTTCAGTCCATAGGCCTACATCATGTGGCAAACCGGTGAGCATGTGGCTCTATTAGTATAGGAGATACCTGAAAACATATCACACTTTTCATCATAGTGCTTTTACCAATGCATAAAATGCATGGAGAAGTCATTTCGAATGACTGGTCCTCAGTGTTGTGAGAACGATGACTGGTTAAAATTTTTGGTGGTTTCTTGTTCAGTCCATAGGCCTACATCATGTGGCAAACCGGTGAGCATGTGGCTCTATTAGTATAGGAGATACCTGAAAACATATCACACTTTTCATCATAGTGCTTTTACCAATGCATAAAATGCATGGAGAAGTCATTTCGAATGACTGGTCCTCAGTGTTGTGAGAACGATGACTGGTTAAAATTTTTGGTGGTTTCTTGTTCAGTCCATAGGCCTACATCATGTGGCAAACCGGTGAGCATGTGGCTCTATTAGTATAGGAGATACCTGAAAACATATCACACTTTTCATCATAGTGCTTTTACCAATGCATAAAATGCATGGAGAAGTCATTTCGAATGACTGGTCCTCAGTGTTGTGAGAACGATGACTGGTTAAAATTTTTGGTGGTTTCTTGTTCAGTCCATAGGCCTACATCATGTGGCAAACCGGTGAGCATGTGGCTCTATTAGTATAGGAGATACCTGAAAACATATCACACTTTTCATCATAGTGCTTTTACCAATGCATAAAATGCATGGAGAAGTCATTTCGAATGACTGGTCCTCAGTGTTGTGAGAACGATGACTGGTTAAAATTTTTGGTGGTTTCTTGTTCAGTCCATAGGCCTACATCATGTGGCAAACCGGTGAGCATGTGGCTCTATTAGTATAGGAGATACCTGAAAACATATCACACTTTTCATCATAGTGCTTTTACCAATGCATAAAATGCATGGAGAAGTCATTTCGAATGACTGGTCCTCAGTGTTGTGAGAACGATGACTGGTTAAAATTTTTGGTGGTTTCTTGTTCAGTCCATAGGCCTACATCATGTGGCAAACCGGTGAGCATGTGGCTCTATTAGTATAGGAGATACCTGAAAACATATCACACTTTTCATCATAGTGCTTTTACCAATGCATAAAATGCATGGAGAAGTCATTTCGAATGACTGGTCCTCAGTGTTGTGAGAACGATGACTGGTTAAAATTTTTGGTGGTTTCTTGTTCAGTCCATAGGCCTACATCATGTGGCAAACCGGTGAGCATGTGGCTCTATTAGTATAGGAGATACCTGAAAACATATCACACTTTTCATCATAGTGCTTTTACCAATGCATAAAATGCATGGAGAAGTCATTTCGAATGACTGGTCCTCAGTGTTGTGAGAACGATGACTGGTTAAAATTTTTGGTGGTTTCTTGTTCAGTCCATAGGCCTACATCATGTGGCAAACCGGTGAGCATGTGGCTCTATTAGTATAGGAGATAACTGAAAACATATCACACTTTTCATCATAGTGCTTTTACCAATGCATAAAATGCATGGAGAAGTCATTTCGAATGACTGGTCCTCAGTGTTGTGAGAACGATGACTGGTTAAAATTTTTGGTGGTTTCTTGTTCAGTCCATAGGCCTACATCATGTGGCAAACCGGTGAGCATGTGGCTCTATTAGTATAGGAGATACCTGAAAACATATCACACTTTTCATCATAGTGCTTTTACCAATGCATAAAATGCATGGAGAAGTCATTTCGAATGACTGGTCCTCAGTGTTGTGAGAACGATGACTGGTTAAAATTTTTGGTGGTTTCTTGTTCAGTCCATAGGCCTACATCATGTGGCAAACCGGTGAGCATGTGGCTCTATTAGTATAGGAGATACCAGAAAACATATCACACTTTTCATCATAGTGCTTTTACCAATGCATAAAATGCATGGAGAAGTCATTTCGAATGACTGGTCCTCAGTGTTGTGAGAACGATGACTGGTTAAAATTTTTGGTGGTTTCTTGTTCAGTCCATAGGCCTACATCATGTGGCAAACCGGTGAGCATGTGGCTCTATTAGTATAGGAGATACCTGAAAACATATCACACTTTTCATCATAGTGCTTTTACCAATGCATAAAATGCATGGAGAAGTCATTTCGAATGACTGGTCCTCAGTGTTGTGAGAACGATGACTGGTTAAAATTTTTGGTGGTTTCTTGTTCAGTCCATAGGCCTACATCATGTGGCAAACCGGTGAGCATGTGGCTCTATTAGTATAGGAGATACCTGAAAACATATCACACTTTTCATCATAGTGCTTTTACCAATGCATAAAATGCATGGAGAAGTCATTTCGAATGACTGGTCCTCAGTGTTGTGAGAACGATGACTGGTTAAAATTTTTGGTGGTTTCTTGTTCAGTCCATAGGCCTACATCATGTGGCAAACCGGTGAGCATGTGGCTCTATTAGTATAGGAGATACCTGAAAACATATCACACTTTTCATCATAGTGCTTTTACCAATGCATAAAAAGCATGGAGAAGTCATTTCGAATGACTGGTCCTCAGTGTTGTGAGAACGATGACTGGTTCATATTTTTGGTGGTTTCTTGTTCAGTCCATAGGCCTACATCATGTGGCAAACCGGTGAGCATGTGGCTCTATTAGTATAGGAGATACCTGAAAACATATCACACTTTTCATCATAGTGCTTTTACCAATGCATAAAATGCATGGAGAAGTCATTTCGAATGACTGGTCCTCAGTGTTGTGAGAACAATGACTGGTTAAAATTTTTGGTGGTTTCTTGTTCAGTCCATAGGCCTACATCATGTGGCAAACCGGTGAGCATGTGGCTCTATTAGTATAGGAGATACCTGAAAACATATCACACTTTTCATCATAGTGCTTTTACCAATGCATAAAATGCATGGAGAAGTCATTTCGAATGACTGGTCCTCAGTGTTGTGAGAACGATGACTGGTTAAAATTTTTGGTGGTTTCTTGTTCAGTCCATAGGCCTACATCATGTGGCAAACCGGTGAGCATGTGGCTCTATTAGTATAGGAGATACCTGAAAACATATCACATCATAGTGCTTTTACCAATGCATAAAATGCATGGAGAAGTCATTTCGAATGACTGGTTCTCAGTGTTGTGAGAACAATGACTGGTTAAAACTTTTGGTGGTTTCTTGTTCAGTCCATAGGCCTACATCATGTGGCAAACCGGTGAGCATGTGGCTCTATTAGTATAGGAGATACCTGAAAACATATCACACTTTTCATCATAGTGCTTTTACCAATGCATAAAATGCATGGAGAAGTCATTTCGAATGACTGGTCCTCAGTGTTGTGAGAACGATGACTGGTTAAAATTTTTGGTGGTTTCTTGTTCAGTCCATAGGCCTACATCATGTGGCAAACCGGTGAGCATGTGGCTCTTTAGTATAGGAGATACCTGAAAACATATCACACTTTTCATCATAGTGCTTTTACCAATGCATAAAATGCATGGAGAAGTCATTTCGAATGACTGGTCCTCAGTGTTGTGAGAACGATGACTGGTTAAAATTTTTGGTGGTTTCTTGTTCAGTCCATAGGCCTACATCATGTGGCAAACCGGTGAGCATGTGGCTCTATTAGTATAGGAGATACCTGAAAACATATCACACTTTTCATCATAGTGCTTTTACCAATGCATAAAATGCATGGAGAAGTCATTTCGAATGACTGGTCCTCAGTGTTGTGAGAATGATGACTGGTTAAAATTTTTGGTGGTTTCTTGTTCAGTCCATAGGCCCTACATCATGTGGCAAACCGGTGAGCATGTGGCTCTATTAGTATAGGAGATACCTGAAAACATATCACACTTTTCATCATAGTGCTTTTACCAATGCATAAAATGCATGGAGAAGTCATTTCGAATGACTGGTCCTCAGTGTTGTGAGAACGATGACTGGTTAAAATTTTTGGTGGTTTCTTGTTCAAGTCCATAGGCCTACATCATGTGGCAAACCGGTGAGCATGTGGCTCTATTAGTATAGGAGATACCTGAAAACATATCACATCATAGTGCTTTTACCAATGCATAAAATGCATGGAGAAGTCATTTCGAATGACTGGTTCTCAGTGTTGTGAGAACAATGACTGGTTAAAACTTTTGGTGGTTTCTTGTTCAGTCCATAGGCCTACATCATGTGGCAAACCGGTGAGCATGTGGCTCTATTAGTATAGGAGATACCTGAAAACATATCACACTTTTCATCATAGTGCTTTTACCAATGCATAAAATGCATGGAGAAGTCATTTCGAATGACTGGTCCTCAGTGTTGTGAGAACGATGACTGGTTAAAATTTTTGGTGGTTTCTTGTTCAGTCCAGCCTACATCATGTGGCAAACCGGTGAGCATGTGGCTCTATTAGTATAGGAGATACCTGAAAACATATCACACTTTTCATCATAGTGCTTTTACCAATGCATAAAATGCATGGAGAAGTCATTTCGAATGACTGGTCCTCAGTGTTGTGAGAACGATGACTGGTTAAAAATTTTTGGTGGTTTCTTGTTCAAGTCCATAGGCCTACATCATGTGGCAAACCGGTGAGCATGTGGCTCTATTAGTATAGGAGATACCTGAAAACATATCACACTTTTCATCATAGTGCTTTTACCAATGCATAAAATGCATGGAGAAGTCATTTCGAATGACTGGTCCTCAGTGTTGTGAGAACGATGACTGGTTAAAATTTTTGGTGGTTTCTTGTTCAAGTCCATAGGCCTACATCATGTGGCAAACCGGTGAGCATGTGGCTCTATTAGTATAGGAGATACCTGAAAACATATCACACTTTTCATCATAGTGCTTTTACCAATGCATAAAATGCATGGAGAAGTCATTTCGAATGACTGGTCCTCAGTGTTGTGAGAACGATGACTGGTTAAAATTTTTGGTGGTTTCTTGTTCAGTCCATAGGCCTACATCATGTGGCAAACCGGTGAGCATGTGGCTCTATTAGTATAGGAGATACCTGAAAACATATCACACTTTTCATCATAGTGCTTTTACCAATGCATAAAATGCATGGAGAAGTCATTTCGAATGACTGGTCCTCAGTGTTGTGAGAACGATGACTGGTTAAAATTTTTGGTGGTTTCTTGTTCAGTCCATAGGCCTACATCATGTGGCAAACCGGTGAGCATGTGGCTCTATTAGTATAGGAGATACCTGAAAACATATCACACTTTTCATCATAGTGCTTTTACCAATGCATAAAATGCATGGAGAAGTCATTTCGAATGACTGGTCCTCAGTGTTGTGAGAACGATGACTGGTTAAAATTTTTGGTGGTTTCTTGTTCAGTCCATAGGCCTACATCATGTGGCAAACCGGTGAGCATGTGGCTCTATTAGTATAGGAGATACCTGAAAACATATCACACTTTTCATCATAGTGCTTTTACCAATGCATAAAATGCATGGAGAAGTCATTTCGAATGACTGGTCCTCAGTGTTGTGAGAACGATGACTGGTTAAAATTTTTGGTGGTTTCTTGTTCAGTCCATAGGCCTACATCATGTGGCAAACCGGTGAGCATGTGGCTCTATTAGTATAGGAGATACCTGAAAACATATCACACTTTTCATCATAGTGCTTTTACCAATGCATAAAATGCATGGAGAAGTCATTTCGAATGACTGGTCCTCAGTGTTGTGAGAACGATGACTGGTTAAAATTTTTGGTGGTTTCTTGTTCAGTCCATAGGCCTACATCATGTGGCAAACCGGTGAGCATGTGGCTCTATTAGTATAGGAGATACCTGAAAACATATCACACTTTTCATCATAGTGCTTTTACCAATGCATAAAATGCATGGAGAAGTCATTTCGAATGACTGGTCCTCAGTGTTGTGAGAGATGACTGGTTAAAATTTTTGGTGGTTTCTTGTTCAGTCCATAGGCCTACATCATGTGGCAAACCGGTGAGCAGGTGGCTCTATTAGTATAGGAGATACCTGAAAACATATCACACTTTTTCATCATAGTGCTTTTACCAATGCATAAAATGCATGGAGAAGTCATTTCGAATGACTGGTCCTCAGTGTTGTGAGAACGATGACTGGTTAAAATTTTTGGTGGTTTCTTGTTCAGTCCATAGGCCTACATCATGTGGCAAACCGGTGAGCATGTGGCTCTATTAGTATAGGAGATACCTGAAAACATATCACACTTTTCATCATAGTGCTTTTACCAATGCATAAAATGCATGGAGAAGTCATTTCGAATGACTGGTCCTCAGTGTTGTGAGAACGATGACTGGTTAAAATTTTTGGTGGTTTCTTGTTCAGTCCATAGGCCTACATCATGTGGCAAACCGGTGAGCATGTGGCTCTATTAGTATAGGAGATACCTGAAAACATATCACACTTTTCATCATAGTGCTTTTACCAATGCATAAAATGCATGGAGAAGTCATTTCGAATGACTGGTCCTCAGTGTTGTGAGAACGATGACTGGTTAAAATTTTTGGTGGTTTCTTGTTCAGTCCATAGGCCTACATCATGTGGCAAACCGGTGAGCATGTGGCTCTATTAGTATAGGAGATACCTGAAAACATATCACACTTTTCATCATAGTGCTTTTACCAATGCATAAAATGCATGGAGAAGTCATTTCGAATGACTGGTCCTCAGTGTTGTGAGAACGATGACTGGTTAAAATTTTTGGTGGTTTCTTGTTCAGTCCATAGGCCTACATCATGTGGCAAACCGGTGAGCATGTGGCTCTATTAGTATAGGAGATACCTGAAAACATATCACACTTTTCATCATAGTGCTTTTACCAATGCATAAAATGCATGGAGAAGTCATTTCGAATGACTGGTCCTCAGTGTTGTGAGAACGATGACTGGTTAAAATTTTTGGTGGTTTCTTGTTCAGTCCATAGGCCTACATCATGTGGCAAACCGGTGAGCATGTGGCTCTATTAGTATAGGAGATACCTGAAAACATATCACACTTTTCATCATAGTGCTTTTACCAATGCATAAAATGCATGGAGAAGTCATTTCGAATGACTGGTCCTCAGTGTTGTGAGAACGATGACTGGTTAAAATTTTTGGTGGTTTCTTGTTCAGTCCATAGGCCTACATCATGTGGCAAACCGGTGAGCATGTGGCTCTATTAGTATAGGAGATACCTGAAAACATATCACACTTTTCATCATAGTGCTTTTACCAATGCATAAAATGCATGGAGAAGTCATTTCGAATGACTGGTCCTCAGTGTTGTGAGAACGATGACTGGTTAAAATTTTTGGTGGTTTCTTGTTCAGTCCATAGGCCTACATCATGTGGCAAACCGGTGAGCATGTGGCTCTATTAGTATAGGAGATACCTGAAAACATATCACACTTTTCATCATAGTGCTTTTACCAATGCATAAAATGCATGGAGAAGTCATTTCGAATGACTGGTCCTCAGTGTTGTGAGAACGATGACTGGTTAGAAATTTTTGGTGGTTTCTTGTTCAGTCCATAGGCCTACATCATGTGGCAAACCGGTGAGCATGTGGCTCTATTAGTATAGGAGATACCTGAAAACATATCACACTTTTCATCATAGTGCTTTTACCAATGCATAAAATGCATGGGAGAAGTCATTTCGAATGACTGGTCCTCAGTGTTGTGAGAACGATGACTGGTTAAAATTTTTGGTGGTTTCTTGTTCAGTCCATAGGCCTACATCATGTGGCAAACCGGTGAGCATTGTGGCTCTATTAGTATAGGAGATACCTGAAAACATATCACACTTTTCATCATAGTGCTTTTACCAATGCATAAAATGCATGGAGAAGTCATTTCGAATGACTGGTCCTCAGTGTTGTGAGAACGATGACTGGTTAAAATTTTTGGTGGTTTCTTGTTCAGTCCATAGGCCTACATCATGTGGCAAACCGGTGAGCATGTGGCTCTATTAGTATAGGGAGATACCTGAAAACATATCACACTTTTCATCATAGTGCTTTTACCAATGCATAAAATGCATGGAGAAGTCATTTCGAATGACTGGTCCTCAGTGTTGTGAGAACGATGACTGGTTAAAATTTTTGGTGGTTTCTTGTTCAGTCCATAGGCCTACATCATGTGGCAAACCGGTGAGCATGTGGCTCTATTAGTATAGGAGATACCTGAAAACATATCACACTTTTCATCATAGTGCTTTTACCAATGCATAAAATGCATGGAGAAGTCATTTCGAATGACTGGTCCTCAGTGTTGTGAGAACGATGACTGGTTAAAATTTTTGGTGGTTTCTTGTTCAGTCCATAGGCCTACATCATGTGGCAACCGGTGAGCATGTGGCTCTATTAGTATAGGAGATACCTGAAAACATATCACACTTTTCATCATAGTGCTTTTACCAATGCATAAATGCATGGAGAAGTCATTTCGAATGACTGGTCCTCAGTGTTGTGAGAACGATGACTGGTTAAAATTTTTGGTGGTTTCTTGTTCAGTCCATAGGCCTACATCATGTGGCAAACCGGTGAGCATGTGGCTCTATTAGTATAGGAGATACCTGAAAACATATCACACTTTTCATCATAGTGCTTTTACCAATGCATAAAATGCATGGAGAAGTCATTTCGAATGACTGGTCCTCAGTGTTGTGAGAACGATGACTGGTTAAAATTTTTGGTGGTTTCTTGTTCAGTCCATAGGCCTACATCATGTGGCAAACCGGTGAGCATGTGGCTCTATTAGTATAGGAGATACCTGAAAACATATCACACTTTTCATCATAGTGCTTTTACCAATGCATAAAATGCATGGAGAAGTCATTTCGAATGACTGGTCCTCAGTGTTGTGAGAACGATGACTGGTTAAAATTTTTGGTGGTTTCTTGTTCAGTCCATAGGCCTACATCATGTGGCAAACCGGTGAGCATGTGGCTCTATTAGTATAGGAGATACCTGAAAACATATCACACTTTTCATCATAGTGCTTTTACCAATGCATAAAATGCATGGAGAAGTCATTTCGAATGACTGGTCCTCAGTGTTGTGAGAACGATGACTGGTTAAAATTTTTGGTGGTTTCTTGTTCAGTCCATAGGCCTACATCATGTGGCAAACCGGTGAGCATGTGGCTCTATTAGTATAGGAGATACCTGAAAACATATCACACTTTTCATCATAGTGCTTTTACCAATGCATAAAATGCATGGAGAAGTCATTTCGAATGACTGGTCCTCAGTGTTGTGAGAACGATGACTGGTTAAAATTTTTGGTGGTTTCTTGTTCAGTCCATAGGCCTACATCATGTGGCAAACCGGTGAGCATGTGGCTCTATTAGTATAGGAGATACCTGAAAACATATCACACTTTTCATCATAGTGCTTTTACCAATGCATAAAATGCATGGAGAAGTCATTTCGAATGACTGGTCCTCAGTGTTGTGAGAACGATGACTGGTTAAAATTTTTGGTGGTTTCTTGTTCAGTCCATAGGCCTACATCATGTGGCAAACCGGTGAGCATGTGGCTCTATTAGTATAGGAGATACCTGAAAACATATCACACTTTTCATCATAGTGCTTTTACCAATGCATAAAATGCATGGAGAAGTCATTTCGAATGACTGGTCCTCAGTGTTGTGAGAACGATGACTGGTTAAAATTTTTGGTGGTTTCTTGTTCAGTCCATAGGCCTACATCATGTGGCAAACCGGTGAGCATGTGGCTCTATTAGTATAGGAGATACCTGAAAACATATCACACTTTTCATCATAGTGCTTTTACCAATGCATAAAATGCATGGAGAAGTCATTTCGAATGACTGGTCCTCAGTGTTGTGAGAACGATGACTGGTTAAAATTTTTGGTGGTTTCTTGTTCAGTCCATAGGCCTACATCATGTGGCAAACCGGTGAGCATGTGGCTCTATTAGTATAGGAGATACCTGAAAACATATCACACTTTTCATCATAGTGCTTTTACCAATGCATAAAATGCATGGAGAAGTCATTTCGAATGACTGGTCCTCAGTGTTGTGAGAACGATGACTGGTTAAAATTTTTGGTGGTTTCTTGTTCAGTCCATAGGCCTACATCATGTGGCAAACCGGTGAGCATGTGGCTCTATTAGTATAGGAGATACCTGAAAACATATCACACTTTTCATCATAGTGCTTTTACCAATGCATAAAATGCATGGAGAAGTCATTTCGAATGACTGGTCCTCAGTGTTGTGAGAACGATGACTGGTTAAAATTTTTGGTGGTTTCTTGTTCAGTCCATAGGCCTACATCATGTGGCAAACCGGTGAGCATGTGGCTCTATTAGTATAGGAGATACCTGAAAACATATCACACTTTTCATCATAGTGCTTTTACCAATGCATAAAATGCATGGAGAAGTCATTTCGAATGACTGGTCCTCAGTGTTGTGAGAACGATGACTGGTTAAAATTTTTGGTGGTTTCTTGTTCAGTCCATAGGCCTACATCATGTGGCAAACCGGTGAGCATGTGGCTCTATTAGTATAGGAGATACCTGAAAACATATCACACTTTTCATCATAGTGCTTTTACCAATGCATAAAATGCATGGAGAAGTCATTTCGAATGACTGGTCCTCAGTGTTGTGAGAACGATGACTGGTTAAAATTTTTGGTGGTTTCTTGTTCAGTCCATAGGCCTACATCATGTGGCAAACCGGTGAGCATGTGGCTCTATTAGTATAGGAGATACCTGAAAACATATCACACTTTTCATCATAGTGCTTTTACCAATGCATAAAATGCATGGAGAAGTCATTTCGAATGACTGGTCCTCAGTGTTGTGAGAACGATGACTGGTTAAAATTTTTGGTGGTTTCTTGTTCAGTCCATAGGCCTACATCATGTGGCAAACCGGTGAGCATGTGGCTCTATTAGTATAGGAGATACCTGAAAACATATCACACTTTTCATCATAGTGCTTTTACCAATGCATAAAATGCATGGAGAAGTCATTTCGAATGACTGGTCCTCAGTGTTGTGAGAACGATGACTGGTTAAAATTTTTGGTGGTTTCTTGTTCAGTCCATAGGCCTACATCATGTGGCAAACCGGTGAGCATGTGGCTCTATTAGTATAGGAGATACCTGAAAACATATCACACTTTTCATCATAGTGCTTTTACCAATGCATAAAATGCATGGAGAAGTCATTTCGAATGACTGGTCCTCAGTGTTGTGAGAACGATGACTGGTTAAAATTTTTGGTGGTTTCTTGTTCAGTCATAGGCCTACATCATGTGGCAAACCGGTGAGCATGTGGCTCTATTAGTATAGGAGATACCTGAAAACATATCACACTTTTCATCATAGTGCTTTTACCAATGCATAAAATGCATGGAGAAGTCATTTCGAATGACTGGTCCTCAGTGTTGTGAGAACGATGACTGGTTAAAATTTTTGGTGGTTTCTTGTTCAGTCCATAGGCCTACATCATGTGGCAAACCGGTGAGCATGTGGCTCTATTAGTATAGGAGATACCTGAAAACATATCACACTTTTCATCATAGTGCTTTTACCAATGCAAAAAATGCATGGAGAAGTCATTTTGAATGACTGGTCCTCAGTGTTGTGAGAACGATGACTGGTTAAAATTTTTGGTGGTTTCTTGTTCAGTCCATAGGCCTACATCATGTGGCAAACCGGTGAGCATGTGGCTCTATTAGTATAGGAGATACCTGAAAACATATCACACTTTTCATCATAGTGCTTTTACCAATGCAAAAAATGCATGGAGAAGTCATTTCGAATGACTGGTCCTCAGTGTTGTGAGAACGATGACTGGTTAAAATTTTTGGTGGTTTCTTGTTCAGTCCATAGGCCTACATCATGTGGCAAACCGGTGAGCATGTGGCTCTATTAGTATAGGAGATACCTGAAAACATATCACACTTTTCATCATAGTGCTTTTACCAATGCATAAAATGCATGGAGAAGTCATTTCGAATGACTGGTCCTCAGTGTTGTGAGAACGATGACTGGTTAAAATTTTTGGTGGTTTCTTGTTCAGTCCATAGGCCTACATCATGTGGCAAACCGGTGAGCATGTGGCTCTATTAGTATAGGAGATACCTGAAAACATATCACACTTTTCATCATAGTGCTTTTACCAATGCATAAAATGCATGGAGAAGTCATTTCGAATGACTGGTCCTCAGTGTTGTGAGAACGATGACTGGTTAAAATTTTTGGTGGTTTCTTGTTCAGTCCATAGGCCTACATCATGTGGCAAACCGGTGAGCATGTGGCTCTATTAGTATAGGAGATACCTGAAAACATATCACACTTTTCATCATAGTGCTTTTACCAATGCATAAAATGCATGGAGAAGTCATTTCGAATGACTGGTCCTCAGTGTTGTGAGAACGATGACTGGTTAAAATTTTTGGTGGTTTCTTGTTCAGTCCATAGGCCTACATCATGTGGCAAACCGGTGAGCATGTGGCTCTATTAGTATAGGAGATACCTGAAAACATATCACACTTTTCATCATAGTGCTTTTACCAATGCATAAAATGCATGGAGAAGTCATTTCGAATGACTGGTCCTCAGTGTTGTGAGAACGATGACTGGTTAAAATTTTTGGTGGTTTCTTGTTCAGTCCATAGGCCTACATCATGTGGCAAACCGGTGAGCATGTGGCTCTATTAGTATAGGAGATACCTGAAAACATATCACACTTTTCATCATAGTGCTTTTACCAATGCATAAAATGCATGGAGAAGTCATTTCGAATGACTGGTCCTCAGTGTTGTGAGAACGATGACTGGTTAAAATTTTTGGTGGTTTCTTGTTCAGTCCATAGGCCTACATCATGTGGCAAACCGGTGAGCATGTGGCTCTATTAGTATAGGAGATACCTGAAAACATATCACACTTTTCATCATAGTGCTTTTACCAATGCATAAAATGCATGGAGAAGTCATTTCGAATGACTGGTCCTCAGTGTTGTGAGAACGATGACTGGTTAAAATTTTTGGTGGTTTCTTGTTCAGTCCATAGGCCTACATCATGTGGCAAACCGGTGAGCATGTGGCTCTATTAGTATAGGAGATACCTGAAAACATATCACACTTTTCATCATAGTGCTTTTACCAATGCATAAAATGCATGGAGAAGTCATTTCGAATGACTGGTCCTCAGTGTTGTGAGAACGATGACTGGTTAAAATTTTTGGTGGTTTCTTGTTCAGTCCATAGGCCTACATCATGTGGCAAACCGGTGAGCATGTGGCTCTATTAGTATAGGAGATACCTGAAAACATATCACACTTTTCATCATAGTGCTTTTACCAATGCATAAAATGCATGGAGAAGTCATTTCGAATGACTGGTCCTCAGTGTTGTGAGAACGATGACTGGTTAAAATTTTTGGTGGTTTCTTGTTCAGTCCATAGGCCTACATCATGTGGCAAACCGGTGAGCATGTGGCTCTATTAGTATAGGAGATACCTGAAAACATATCACACTTTTCATCATAGTGCTTTTACCAATGCATAAAATGCATGGAGAAGTCATTTCGAATGACTGGTCCTCAGTGTTGTGAGAACGATGACTGGTTAAAATTTTTGGTGGTTTCTTGTTCAGTCCATAGGCCTACATCATGTGGCAAACCGGTGAGCATGTGGCTCTATTAGTATAGGAGATACCTGAAAACATATCACACTTTTCATCATAGTGCTTTTACCAATGCATAAAATGCATGGAGAAGTCATTTCGAATGACTGGTCCTCAGTGTTGTGAGAACGATGACTGGTTAAAATTTTTGGTGGTTTCTTGTTCAGTCCATAGGCCTACATCATGTGGCAAACCGGTGAGCATGTGGCTCTATTAGTATAGGAGATACCTGAAAACATATCACACTTTTCATCATAGTGCTTTTACCAATGCATAAAATGCATGGAGAAGTCATTTCGAATGACTGGTCCTCAGTGTTGTGAGAACGATGACTGGTTAAAATTTTTGGTGGTTTCTTGTTCAGTCCATAGGCCTACATCATGTGGCAAACCGGTGAGCATGTGGCTCTATTAGTATAGGAGATACCTGAAAACATATCACACTTTTCATCATAGTGCTTTTACCAATGCATAAAATGCATGGAGAAGTCATTTCGAATGACTGGTCCTCAGTGTTGTGAGAACGATGACTGGTTAAAATTTTTGGTGGTTTCTTGTTCAGTCCATAGGCCTACATCATGTGGCAAACCGGTGAGCATGTGGCTCTATTAGTATAGGAGATACCTGAAAACATATCACACTTTTCATCATAGTGCTTTTACCAATGCATAAAATGCATGGAGAAGTCATTTCGAATGACTGGTCCTCAGTGTTGTGAGAACGATGACTGGTTAAAATTTTTGGTGGTTTCTTGTTCAGTCCATAGGCCTACATCATGTGGCAAACCGGTGAGCATGTGGCTCTATTAGTATAGGAGATACCTGAAAACATATCACACTTTTCATCATAGTGCTTTTACCAATGCATAAAATGCATGGAGAAGTCATTTCGAATGACTGGTCCTCAGTGTTGTGAGAACGATGACTGGTTAAAATTTTTGGTGGTTTCTTGTTCAGTCCATAGGCCTACATCATGTGGCAAACCGGTGAGCATGTGGCTCTATTAGTATAGGAGATACCTGAAAACATATCACACTTTTCATCATAGTGCTTTTACCAATGCATAAAATGCATGGAGAAGTCATTTCGAATGACTGGTCCTCAGTGTTGTGAGAACGATGACTGGTTAAAATTTTTGGTGGTTTCTTGTTCAGTCCATAGGCCTACATCATGTGGCAAACCGGTGAGCATGTGGCTCTATTAGTATAGGAGATACCTGAAAACATATCACACTTTTCATCATAGTGCTTTTACCAATGCATAAAATGCATGGAGAAGTCATTTCGAATGACTGGTCCTCAGTGTTGTGAGAACGATGACTGGTTAAAATTTTTGGTGGTTTCTTGTTCAGTCCATAGGCCTACATCATGTGGCAAACCGGTGAGTGAGCATGTGGCTCTATTAGTATAGGAGATACCTGAAAACATATCACACTTTTCATCATAGTGCTTTTACCAATGCATAAAATGCATGGAGAAGTCATTTCGAATGACTGGTCCTCAGTGTTGTGAGAACGATGACTGGTTAAAATTTTTGGTGGTTTCTTGTTCAGTCCATAGGCCTACATCATGTGGCAAACCGGTGAGCATGTGGCTCTATTAGTATAGGAGATACCTGAAAACATATCACACTTTTCATCATAGTGCTTTTACCAATGCATAAAATGCATGGAGAAGTCATTTCGAATGACTGGTCCTCAGTGTTGTGAGAACGATGACTGGTTAAAATTTTTGGTGGTTTCTTGTTCAGTCCATAGGCCTACATCATGTGGCAAACCGGTGAGCATGTGGCTCTATTAGTATAGGAGATACCTGAAAACATATCACACTTTTCATCATAGTGCTTTTACCAATGCATAAAATGCATGGAGAAGTCATTTCGAATGACTGGTCCTCAGTGTTGTGAGAACGATGACTGGTTAAAATTTTTGGTGGTTTCTTGTTCAGTCCATAGGCCTACATCATGTGGCAAACCGGTGAGCATGTGGCTCTATTAGTATAGGAGATACCTGAAAACATATCACACTTTTCATCATAGTGCTTTTACCAATGCATAAAATGCATGGAGAAGTCATTTCGAATGACTGGTCCTCAGTGTTGTGAGAACGATGACTGGTTAAAATTTTTGGTGGTTTCTTGTTCAGTCCATAGGCCTACATCATGTGGCAAACCGGTGAGCATGTGGCTCTATTAGTATAGGAGATACCTGAAAACATATCACACTTTTCATCATAGTGCTTTTACCAATGCATAAAATGCATGGAGAAGTCATTTCGAATGACTGGTCCTCAGTGTTGTGAGAACGATGACTGGTTAAAATTTTTGGTGGTTTCTTGTTCAGTCCATAGGCCTACATCATGTGGCAAACCGGTGAGCATGTGGCTCTATTAGTATAGGAGATACCTGAAAACATATCACACTTTTCATCATAGTGCTTTTACCAATGCATAAAATGCATGGAGAAGTCATTTCGAATGACTGGTCCTCAGTGTTGTGAGAACGATGACTGGTTAAAATTTTTGGTGGTTTCTTGTTCAGTCCATAGGCCTACATCATGTGGCAAACCGGTGAGCATGTGGCTCTATTAGTATAGGAGATACCTGAAAACATATCACACTTTTCATCATAGTGCTTTTACCAATGCATAAAATGCATGGAGAAGTCATTTCGAATGACTGGTCCTCAGTGTTGTGAGAACGATGACTGGTTAAAATTTTTGGTGGTTTCTTGTTCAGTCCATAGGCCTACATCATGTGGCAAACCGGTGAGCATGTGGCTCTATTAGTATAGGAGATACCTGAAAACATATCACACTTTTCATCATAGTGCTTTTACCAATGCATAAAATGCATGGAGAAGTCATTTCGAATGACTGGTCCTCAGTGTTGTGAGAACGATGACTGGTTAAAATTTTTGGTGGTTTCTTGTTCAGTCCATAGGCCTACATCATGTGGCAAACCGGTGAGCATGTGGCTCTATTAGTATAGGAGATACCTGAAAACATATCACACTTTTCATCATAGTGCTTTTACCAATGCATAAAATGCATGGAGAAGTCATTTCGAATGACTGGTCCTCAGTGTTGTGAGAACGATGACTGGTTAAAATTTTTGGTGGTTTCTTGTTCAGTCCATAGGCCTACATCATGTGGCAAACCGGTGAGCATGTGGCTCTATTAGTATAGGAGATACCTGAAAACATATCACACTTTTCATCATAGTGCTTTTACCAATGCATAAAATGCATGGAGAAGTCATTTCGAATGACTGGTCCTCAGTGTTGTGAGAACGATGACTGGTTAAAATTTTTGGTGGTTTCTTGTTCAGTCCATAGGCCTACATCATGTGGCAAACCGGTGAGCATGTGGCTCTATTAGTATAGGAGATACCTGAAAACATATCACACTTTTCATCATAGTGCTTTTACCAATGCATAAAATGCATGGAGAAGTCATTTCGAATGACTGGTCCTCAGTGTTGTGAGAACGATGACTGGTTAAAATTTTTGGTGGTTTCTTGTTCAGTCCATAGGCCTACATCATGTGGCAAACCGGTGAGCATGTGGCTCTATTAGTATAGGAGATACCTGAAAACATATCACACTTTTCATCATAGTGCTTTTACCAATGCATAAAATGCATGGAGAAGTCATTTCGAATGACTGGTCCTCAGTGTTGTGAGAACGATGACTGGTTAAAATTTTTGGTGGTTTCTTGTTCAGTCCATAGGCCTACATCATGTGGCAAACCGGTGAGCATGTGGCTCTATTAGTATAGGAGATACCTGAAAACAACACTTTTCATCATAGTGCTCTTTTACCATGCATAACATGCATGGAGACAGATCATTTCGAATGAATGTGCGTCCTCAGTGCTTGTGAGAGACGCTGACTGCGTTAAAATTTTTGGTGGTTTCTTGTTCAGTCCCATTAGGCCTACATCATGTGGCAAACCGGTGAGCATGTGGGCTCTATAGTATAGGAGATACCTGAAAACATATCACACTTTTCATCATAGTGCTTTTACCAATGCATAAAATGCATGGAGAAGTCATTTCGAATGACTGGTCCTCAGTGTTGTGAGAACGATGACTGGTTAAAATTTTTGGTGGTTTCTTGTTCAGTCCATAGGCCTACATCATGTGGCAAACCGGTGAGCATGTGGCTCTATTAGTATAGGAGATACCTGAAAACATATCACACTTTTCATCATAGTGCTTTTACCAATGCATAAAATGCATGGAGAAGTCATTTCGAATGACTGGTCCTCAGTGTTGTGAGAACGATGACTGGTTTAAAATTTTTGGTGGTTTCTTGTTCAGTCCATAGGCCTACATCATGTGGCAAACCGGTGAGCATGTGGCTCTATTAGTATAGGAGATACCTGAAAACATATCACACTTTTCATCATAGTGCTTTTACCAATGCATAAAATGCATGGAGAAGTCATTTCGAATGACTGGTCCTCAGTGTTGTGAGAACGATGACTGGTTAAAATTTTTGGTGGTTTCTTGTTCAGTCCATAGGCCTACATCATGTGGCAAACCGGTGAGCATGTGGCTCTATTAGCATAGGAGATACCTGAAAACATATCACACTTTTCATCATAGTGCTTTTACCAATGCATAAAATGCATGGAGAAGTCATTTCGAATGACTGGTCCTCAGTGTTGTGAGAACGATGACTGGTTAAAATTTTTGGTGGTTTCTTGTTCAGTCCATAGGCCTACATCATGTGGCAAACCGGTGAGCATGTGGCTCTATTAGTATAGGAGATACCTGAAAACATATCACACTTTTCATCATAGTGCTTTTACCAATGCATAAAATGCATGGAGAAGTCATTTCGAATGACTGGTCTCAGTGTTGTGAGAACGATGACTGGTTAAAATTTTTGGTGGTTTCTTGTTCAGTCCATAGGCCTACATCATGTGGCAAACGGTGAGCATGTGGCTCTATTAGTATAGGAGATACCTGAAAACATATCACACTTTTCATCATAGTGCTTTTACCAATGCATAAAATGCATGGAGAAGTCATTTCGAATGACTGGTCCTCAGTGTTGTGAGAACGATGACTGGTTAAAATTTTTGGTGGTTTCTTGTTCAGTCCATAGGCCTACATCATGTGGCAAACCGGTGAGCATGTGGCTCTATTAGTATAGGAGATACCTGAAAACATATCACACTTTTCATCATAGTGCTTTTACCAATGCATAAAATGCATGGAGAAGTCATTTCGAATGACTGGTCCTCAGTGTTGTGAGAACGATGACTGGTTAAAATTTTTGGTGGTTTTCTTGTTCAGTCCATAGGCCTACATCATGTGGCAAACCGGTGAGCATGTGGCTCTATTAGTATAGGAGATACCTGAAAACATATCACACTTTTCATCATAGTGCTTTTACCAATGCATAAAATGCATGGAGAAGTCATTTCGAATGACTGGTCCTTCAGTGTTGTGAGAACGATGACTGGTTAAAATTTTTGGTGGTTTCTTGTTCAGTCCATAGGCCTACATCATGTGGCAAACCGGTGAGCATGTGGCTCTATTAGTATAGGAGATACCTGAAAACATATCACACTTTTCATCATAGTGCTTTTACCAATGCATAAAATGCATGGAGAAGTCATTTCGAATGACTGGTCCTCAGTGTTGTGAGAACGATGACTGGTTAAAATTTTTGGTGGTTTCTTGTTCAGTCCATAGGCCTACATCATGTGGCAAACCGGTGAGCATGTGGCTCTATTAGTATAGGAGATACCTGAAAACTTATCACACTTTTCATCATAGTGCTTTTACCAATGCATAAAATGCATGAGAAGTCATTTCGAATGACTGGTCCTCAGTGTTGTGAGAACGATGACTGGTTAAAATTTTTGGTGGTTTCTTGTTCAGTCCATAGGCCTACATCATGTGGCAAACCGGTGAGCATGTGGCTCTATTAGTATAGGAGATACCTGAAAACATATCACACTTTTCATCATAGTGCTTTTACCAATGCATAAAATGCATGGAGAAGTCATTTCGAATGACTGGTCCTCAGTGTTGTGAGAACGATGACTGGTTAAAATTTTTGGTGGTTTCTTGTTCAGTCCATAGGCCTACATCATGTGGCAAACCGGTGAGCATGTGGCTCTATTAGTATAGGAGATACCTGAAAACATATCACACTTTTCATCATAGTGCTTTTACCAATGCATAAAATGCATGGAGAAGTCATTTCGAATGACTGGTCCTCAGTGTTGTGAGAACGATGACTGGTTAAAATTTTTGGTGGTTTCTTGTTCAGTCCATAGGCCTACATCATGTGGCAAACCGGTGAGCATGTGGCTCTATTAGTATAGGAGATACCTGAAAACATATCACACTTTTCATCATAGTGCTTTTACCAATGCATAAAATGCATGGAGAAGTCATTTCGAATGACTGGTCCTCAGTGTTGTGAGAACGATGACTGGTTAAAATTTTTGGTGGTTTCTTGTTCAGTCCATAGGCCTACATCATGTGGCAAACCGGTGAGCATGTGGCTCTATTAGTATAGGAGATACCTGAAAACATATCACACTTTTCATCATAGTGCTTTTACCAATGCATAAAATGCATGGAGAAGTCATTTCGAATGACTGGTCCTCAGTGTTGTGAGAACGATGACTGGTTAAAATTTTTGGTGGTTTCTTGTTCAGTCCATAGGCCTACATCATGTGGCAAACCGGTGAGCATGTGGCTCTATTAGTATAGGAGATACCTGAAAACATATCACACTTTTCATCATAGTGCTTTTACCAATGCATAAAATGCATGGAGAAGTCATTTCGAATGACTGGTCCTCAGTGTTGTGAGAACGATGACTGGTTAAAATTTTTGGTGGTTTCTTGTTCAGTCCATAGGCCTACATCATGTGGCAAACCGGTGAGCATGTGGCTCTATTAGTATAGGAGATACCTGAAAACATATCACACTTTTCATCATAGTGCTTTTACCAATGCATAAAATGCATGGAGAAGTCATTTCGAATGACTGGTCCTCAGTGTTGTGAGAACGATGACTGGTTAAAATTTTTGGTGTTGGTGGTTTCTTGTTCAGTCCATAGGCCTACATCATGTGGCAAACCGGTGAGCATGTGGCCCTATTAGTATAGGAGATACCTGAAAACATATCACACTTTTCATCATAGTGCTTTTACCATTGCATAAAATGCATGGAGAAGTCATTTCGAATGACTGGTCCTCAGTGTTGTGAGAACGATGACTGGTTAAAATTTTTGGTGGTTTCTTGTTCAGTCCATAGGGCCTACATCATGTGGCAAACCGGTGAGCATGTGGCTCTATTAGTATAGGAGATACCTGAAAACATATCACACTTTTCATCATAGTGCTTTTACCAATGCATAAAATGCATGGAGAAGTCATTTCGAATGACTGGTCCTCAGTGTTGTGAGAACGATGACTGGTTAAAATTTTTGGTGGTTTCTTGTCAGTCCATAGGCCTACATCATGTGGCAAACAGTGAGCATGTGGCTCTATTAGTATAGGAGATACCTGAAAACATATCACACTTTTCATCATAGTGCTTTTACCAATGCATAAAATGCATGGAGAAGTCATTTCGAATGACTGGTCCTCAGTGTTGTGAGAACGATGACTGGTTAAAATTTTTGGTCGTTTCTTGTTCAGTCCATAGGCCTACATCATGTGGCAAACCGGTGAGCATGTGGCTCTATTAGTATAGGAGATACCTGAAAACATATCACACTTTTCATCATAGTGCTTTTACCAATGCATAAAATGCATGGAGAAGTCATTTCGAATGACTGGTCCTCAGTGTTGTGAGAACGATGACTGGTTAAAATTTTTGGTGGTTTCTTGTTCAGTCCATAGGCCTACATCATGTGGCAAACCGGTGAGCATGTGGCTCTATTAGTATAGGAGATACCTGAAAACATATCACACTTTTCATCATAGTGCTTTTAACCAATGCATAAAATGCATGGAGAAGTCATTTCGAATGACTGGTCCTCAGTGTTGTGAGAACGATGACTGGTTAAAATTTTTGGTGGTTTCTGGTTCAGTCCATAGGCCTACATCATGTGGCAAACCGGTGAGCATGTGGCTCTATTAGTATAGGAGATACCTGAAAACATATCACACTTTTCATCATAGTGCTTTTACCAATGCATAAAATGCATGGAGAAGTCATTTCGAATGACTGGTCCTCAGTGTTGTGAGAACGATGACTGGTTAAAATTTTTGGTGGTTTCTTGTTCAGTCCATAGGCCTACATCATGTGGCAAACCGGTGAGCATGTGGCTCTATTAGTATAGGAGATACCTGAAAACATATCACACTTTTCATCATAGTGCTTTTACCAATGCATAAAATGCATGGAGAAGTCATTTCGAATGACTGGTCCTCAGTGTTGTGAGAACGATGACTGGTTAAAATTTTTGGTGGTTTCTTGTTCAGTCCATAGGCCTACATTATGTGGCAACCGGTGAGCATGTGGCTCTATTAGTATAGGAGACACCTGAAAACATATCACACTTTTCATCATAGTGCTTTTACCAATGCATAAAATGCATAGAGAAGTCATTTCGAATGACTGGTCCTCAGTGTTGTGAGAACGATGACTGGTTAAAATTTTGGTGGTTTCTTGTTCAGTCCATAGGCCTACATCATGTGGCAAACCGGTGAGCATGTGGCTCTATTAGTATAGGAGATACCTGAAAACATATCACACTTTTCATCATAGTGCTTTTACCAATGCATAAAATGCATGGAGAAGTCATTTCGAATGACTGGTCCTCAGTGTTGTGAGAACGATGACTGGTTAAAATTTTTGGTGGTTTCTTGTTCAGTCCATAGGCCTACATCATGTGGCAAACCGGTGAGCATGTGGCTCTATTAGTATAGGAGATACCTGAAAACATATCACACTTTTCATCATAGTGCTTTTACCAATGCATAAAATGCATGGAGAAGTCATTTCGAATGACTGGTCCTCAGTGTTGTGAGAACAATGACTGGTTAAAATTTTGGTGGTTTCTTGTTCAGTCCATAGGCCTACATCATGTGGCAAACCGGTGAGCATGTGGCTCTATTAGTATAGGAGATACCTGAAAACATATCACACTTTTCATCATAGTGCTTTTACCAATGCATAAAATGCATAGAGAAGTCATTTCGAATGACTGATCCTCAGTGTTGTGAGAACGATGACTGGTTAAAATTTTTGGTGGTTTCTTGTTCAGTCCATAGGCCTACATCATGTGGCAAACCGGTGAGCATGTGGCTCTATTAGTATAGGAGATACCTGAAAACATATCACACTTTTCATCATAGTGCTTTAACCAATGCATAAAATGCATGGAGAAGTCATTTCGAATGACTGGTCCTCAGTGTTGTGAGAACGATGACTGGTTAAAATTTTTGGTGGTTTCTTGTTCAGTCCATAGGCCTACATCATGTGGCAAACCGGTGAGCATGTGGGTCTATTAGTATAGGAGATACCTGAAAACATATCACACTTTTCATCATAGTGCTTTTACCAATGCATAAAATGCATGGAGAAGTCATTTCGAATGACTGGTCCTCAGTGTTGTGAGAACGATGACTGGTTAAAATTTTTGGTGGTTTCTTGTTCAGTCCATAGGCCTACATCATGTGGCAAACCGGTGAGCATGTGGCTCTATTAGTATAGGAGATACCTGAAAACATATCACACTTTTCATCATAGTGCTTTTACCAATGCATAAAATGCATAGAGAAGTCATTTCGAATGACTGGTCCTCAGTGTTGTGAGAACGATGACTGGTTAAAATTTTTGGTGGTTTCTTGTTCAGTCCATAGGCCTACATCATGTGGCAAACCGGTGAGCATGTGGCTCTATTAGTATAGGAGATACCTGAAAACATATCACACTTTTCATCATAGTGCTTTAACCAATGCATAAAATGCATGGAGAAGTCATTTCGAATGACTGGTCCTCAGTGTTGTGAGAACGATGACTGGTTAAAATTTTTGGTGGTTTCTTGTTCAGTCCATAGGCCTACATCATGTGGCAAACCGGTGAGCATGTGGCTCTATTAGTATAGGAGATACCTGAAAACATATCACACTTTTCATTATAGTGCTTTTACCAATGCATAAAATGCATGGAGAAGTCATTTCGAATGACTGGTCCTCAGTGTTGTGAGAACGATGACTGGTTAAAATTTTTGGTGGTTTCTTGTTCAGTCCATAGGCCTACATCATGTGGCAAACCGGTGAGCATGTGGCTCTATTAGTATAGGAGATACCTGAAAACATATCACGCTTTTCATCATAGTGCTTTTACCAATGCATAAAATGCATGGAGAAGTCATTTTGAATGACTGGTCCTCAGTGTTGTGAGAACGATGACTGGTTAAAATTTTTGGTGGTTTCTTGTTCAGTCCATAGGCCTACATCATGTGGCAAACCGGTGAGCATGTGGCTCTATTAGTATAGGAGATACCTGAAAACATATCACGCTTTTCATCATAGTGCTTTTACCAATGCATAAAATGCATGGAGAAGTCATTTCGAATGACTGGTCCTCAGTGTTGTGAGAACGATGACTGGTTAAAATTTTTGGTGGTTTCTTGTTCAGTCCATAGGCCTACATCATGTGGCAAACCGGTGAGCATGTGGGTCTATTAGTATAGGAGATACCTGAAAACATATCACACTTTTCATCATAGTGCTTTTACCAATGCATAAAATGCATGGAGAAGTCATTTCGAATGACTGGTCCTCAGTGTTGTGAGAACGATGACTGGTTAAAATTTTTGGTGGTTTCTTGTTCAGTCCATAGGCCTACATCATGTGGCAAACCGGTGAGCATGTGGCTCTATTAGTATAGGAGATACCTGAAAACATATCACACTTTTCATCATAGTGCTTTTACCAATGCATAAAATGCATAGAGAAGTCATTTCGAATGACTGGTCCTCAGTGTTGTGAGAACGATGACTGGTTAAAATTTTTGGTGGTTTCTTGTTCAGTCCATAGGCCTACATCATGTGGCAAACCGGTGAGCATGTGGCTCTATTAGTATAGGAGATACCTGAAAACATATCACACTTTTCATCATAGTGCTTTAACCAATGCATAAATGCATGGAGAAGTCATTTCGAATGACTGGTCCTCAGTGTTGTGAGAACGATGACTGGTTAAAATTTTTGGTGGTTTCTTGTTCAGTCCATAGGCCTACATCATGTGGCAAACCGGTGAGCATGTGGCTCTATTAGTATAGGAGATACCTGAAAACATATCACACTTTTCATTATAGTGCTTTTACCAATGCATAAAATGCATGGAGAAGTCATTTCGAATGACTGGTCCTCAGTGTTGTGAGAACGATGACTGGTTAAAATTTTTGGTGGTTTCTTGTTCAGTCCATAGGCCTACATCATGTGGCAAACCGGTGAGCATGTGGCTCTATTAGTATAGGAGATACCTGAAAACATATCACGCTTTTCATCATAGTGCTTTTACCAATGCATAAAATGCATGGAGAAGTCATTTCGAATGACTGGTCCTCAGTGTTGTGAGAACGATGACTGGTTAAAATTTTTGGTGGTTTCTTGTTCAGTCCATAGGCCTACATCATGTGGCAAACCGGTGAGCATGTGGCTCTATTAGTATAGGAGATACCTGAAAACATATCACGCTTTTCATCATAGTGCTTTTACCAATGCATAAAATGCATGGAGAAGTCATTTCGAATGACTGGTCCTCAGTGTTGTGAGAACGATGACTGGTTAAAATTTTTGGTGGTTTCTTGTTCAGTCCATAGGCCTACATCATGTGGCAAACCGGTGAGCATGTGGCTCTATTAGTATAGGAGATACCTGAAAACATATCACGCTTTTCATCATAGTGCTTTTACCAATGCATAAAATGCATGGAGAAGTCATTTCGAATGACTGGTCCTCAGTGTTGTGAGAACGATGACTGGTTAAAATTTTTGGTGGTTTCTTGTTCAGTCCATAGGCCTACATCATGTGGCAAACCGGTGAGCATGTGGCTCTATTAGTATAGGAGATACCTGAAAACATATCACACTTTTCATCATAGTGCTTTTACCAATGCATAAAATGCATGGAGAAGTCATTTCGAATGACTGGTCCTCAGTGTTGTGAGAACGATGACTGGTTAAAATTTTTGGTGGTTTCTTGTTCAGTCCATAGGCCTACATCATGTGGCAAACCGGTGAGCATGTGGCTCTAATAGTATAGGAGATACCTGAAAACATATCACACTTTTCATCATAGTGCTTTTACCAATGCATAAAATGCATGGAGAAGTCATTTCGAATGACTGGTCCTCAGTGTTGTGAGAACGATGACTGGTTAAAATTTTTGGTGGTTTCTTGTTCAGTCCATAGGCCTACATCATGTGGCAAACCGGTGAGCATGTGGCTCTATTAGTATAGGAGATACCTGAAAACATATCACACTTTTCATCATAGTGC
This sequence comes from Ranitomeya imitator, assembly GCF_032444005.1. Lineage (NCBI taxonomy): Eukaryota > Metazoa > Chordata > Amphibia > Anura > Dendrobatidae > Ranitomeya > Ranitomeya imitator. The sequence continues at coordinate 63,350 of NW_027194152.1, forward strand.
TTTTACCAATGCATAAAATGCATGGAGAAGTCATTTCGAATGACTGGTCCTCAGTGTTGTGAGAACGATGACTGGTTAAAATTTTTGGTGGTTTCTTGTTCAGTCCATAGGCCTACATCATGTGGCAAACCGGTGAGCATGTGGCTCTATTAGTATAGGAGATACCTGAAAACATATCACACTTTTCATCATAGTGCTTTTACCAATGCATAAAATGCATGGAGAAGTCATTTCGAATGACTGGTCCTCAGTGTTGTGAGAACGATGACTGGTTAAAATTTTTGGTGGTTTCTTGTTCAGTCCATAGGCCTACATCATGTGGCAAACCGGTGAGCATGTGGCTCTATTAGTATAGGAGATACCTGAAAACATATCACACTTTTCATCATAGTGCTTTTACCAATGCATAAAATGCATGGAGAAGTCATTTCGAATGACTGGTCCTCAGTGTTGTGAGAACGATGACTGGTTAAAATTTTTGGTGGTTTCTTGTTCAGTCCATAGGCCTACATCATGTGGCAAACCGGTGAGCATGTGGCTCTATTAGTATAGGAGATACCTGAAAACATATCACACTTTTCATCATAGTGCTTTTACCAATGCATAAAATGCATGGAGAAGTCATTTCGAATGACTGGTCCTCAGTGTTGTGAGAACGATGACTGGTTAAAATTTTTGGTGGTTTCTTGTTCAGTCCATAGGCCTACATCATGTGGCAAACCGGTGAGCATGTGGCTCTATTAGTATAGGAGATACCTGAAAACATATCACACTTTTCATCATAGTGCTTTTACCAATGCATAAAATGCATGGAGAAGTCATTTCGAATGACTGGTCCTCAGTGTTGTGAGAACGATGACTGGTTAAAATTTTTGGTGGTTTCTTGTTCAGTCCATAGGCCTACATCATGTGGCAAACCGGTGAGCATGTGGCTCTATTAGTATAGGAGATACCTGAAAACATATCACACTTTTCATCATAGTGCTTTTACCAATGCATAAAATGCATGGAGAAGTCATTTCGAATGACTGGTCCTCAGTGTTGTGAGAACGATGACTGGTTAAAATTTTTGGTGGTTTCTTGTTCAGTCCATAGGCCTACATCATGTGGCAAACCGGTGAGCATGTGGCTCTATTAGTATAGGAGATACCTGAAAACATATCACACTTTTCATCATAGTGCTTTTACCAATGCATAAAATGCATGGAGAAGTCATTTCGAATGACTGGTCCTCAGTGTTGTGAGAACGATGACTGGTTAAAATTTTTGGTGGTTTCTTGTTCAGTCCATAGGCCTACATCATGTGGCAAACCGGTGAGCATGTGGCTCTATTAGTATAGGAGATACCTGAAAACATATCACACTTTTCATCATAGTGCTTTTACCAATGCATAAAATGCATAGAGAAGTCATTTCGAATGACTGGTCCTCAGTGTTGTGAGAACGATGACTGGTTAAAATTTTTGGTGGTTTCTTGTTCAGTCCATAGGCCTACATCATGTGGCAAACCGGTGAGCATGTGGCTCTATTAGTATAGGAGATACCTGAAAACATATCACACTTTTCATCATAGTGCTTTTACCAATGCATAAAATGCATGGAGAAGTCATTTCGAATGACTGGTCCTCAGTGTTGTGAGAACGATGACTGGTTAAAATTTTTGGTGGTTTCTTGTTCAGTCCATAGGCCTACATCATGTGGCAAACCGGTGAGCATGTGGCTCTATTAGTATAGGAGATACCTGAAAACATATCACACTTTTCATCATAGTGCTTTTACCAATGCATAAAATGCATGGAGAAGTCATTTCGAATGACTGGTCCTCAGTGTTGTGAGAACGATGACTGGTTAAAATTTTTGGTGGTTTCTTGTTCAGTCCATAGGCCTACATCATGTGGCAAACCGGTGAGCATGTGGCTCTATTAGTATAGGAGATACCTGAAAACATCACACTTTTCATCATAGTGCTTTTACCAATGCATAAAATGCATGGAGAAGTCATTTCGAATGACTGGTCCTCAGTGTTGTGAGAACGATGACTGGTTAAAATTTTTGGTGGTTTCTTGTTCAGTCCATAGGCCTACATCATGTGGCAAACCGGTGAGCATGTGGCTCTATTAGTATAGGAGATACCTGAAAACATATCACACTTTTCATCATAGTGCTTTTACCAATGCATAAAATGCATGGAGAAGTCATTTCGAATGACTGGTCCTCAGTGTTGTGAGAACGATGACTGGTTAAAATTTTTGGTGGTTTCTTGTTCAGTCCATAGGCCTACATAATGTGGCAAACCGGTGAGCATGTGGCTCTATTAGTATAGGAGATACCTGAAAACATATCACACTTTTCATCATAGTGCTTTTACCAATGCATAAAATGCATGGAGAAGTCATTTCGAATGACTGGTCCTCAGTGTTGTGAGAACGATGACTGGTTAAAATTTTTGGTGGTTTCTTGTTCAGTCCATAGGCCTACATCATGTGGCAAACTGGTGAGCATGTGGCTCTATTAGCTATAGGAGATACCTGAAAACATATCACACTTTTCATCATAGTGCTTTTACCAATGCATAAAATGCATGGAGAAGTCATTTCGAATGACTGGTCCTCAGTGTTGTGAGATCGATGACTGGTTAAAATTTTTGGTGGTTTCTTGTTCAGTCCATAGGCCTACATCATGTGGCAAACCGGTGAGCATGTGGCTCTAATAGTATAGGAGATACCTGAAAACATATCACACTTTTCATCATAGTGCTTTTACCAATGCATAAAATGCATGGAGAAGTCATTTCGAATGACTGGTCCTCAGTGTTGTGAGAACGATGACTGGTTAAAATTTTTGGTGGTTTCTTGTTCAGTCCATAGGCCTACATCATGTGGCAAACCGGTGAGCATGTGGCTCTATTAGTATAGGAGATACCTGAAAACATATCACACTTTTCATCATAGTGCTTTTACCAATGCATAAAATGCATGGAGAAGTCATTTCGAATGACTGGTCCTCAGTGTTGTGAGAACGATGACTGGTTAAAATTTTTGGTGGTTTCTTGTTCAGTCCATAGGCCTACATCATGTGGCAAACCGGTGAGCATGTGGCTCTATTAGTATAGGAGATACCTGAAAACATATCACACTTTTCATCATAGTGCTTTTACCAATGCATAAAATGCATGGAGAAGTCATTTCGAATGACTGGTCCTCAGTGTTGTGAGAACGATGACTGGTTAAAATTTTTGGTGGTTTCTTGTCAAGTCCATAGGCCTACATCATGTGGCAAACCAGTGAGCATGTGGCTCTATTAGTATAGGAGATACCTGAAAACATATCACACTTTTCATCATAGTGCTTTTACCAATGCATAAAATGCATGGAGAAGTCATTTCGAATGACTGGTCCTCAGTGTTGTGAGAACGATGACTGGTTAAAATTTTGGTCGTTTCTTGTTCAGTCCATAGGCCTACATCATGTGGCAAACCGGTGAGCATGTGGCTCTATTAGTATAGGAGATACCTGAAAACATATCACACTTTTCATCATAGTGCTTTTACCAATGCATAAAATGCATGGAGAAGTCATTTCGAATGACTGGTCCTCAGTGTTGTGAGAACGATGACTGGTTAAAATTTTTGGTGGTTTCTTGTTCAGTCCATAGGCCTACATCATGTGGCAAACCGGTGAGCATGTGGCTCTATTAGTATAGGAGATACCTGAAAACATATCACACTTTTCATCATAGTGCTTTTACCAATGCATAAAATGCATGGAGAAGTCATTTCGAATGACTGGTCCTCAGTGTTGTGAGAACGATGACTGGTTAAAATTTTTGGTGGTTTCTGGTTCAGTCCATAGGCCTACATCATGTGGCAAACCGGTGAGCATGTGGCTCTATTAGTATAGGAGATACCTGAAAACATATCACACTTTTCATCATAGTGCTTTTACCAATGCATAAAATGCATGGAGAAGTCATTTCGAATGACTGGTCCTCAGTGTTGTGAGAACGATGACTGGTTAAAATTTTTGGTGGTTTCTGTTCAGTCCATAGGCCTACATCATGTGGCAAACCGGTGAGCATGTGGCTCTATTAGTATAGGAGATACCTGAAAACATATCACACTTTTCATCATAGTGCTTTTACCAATGCATAAAATGCATGGAGAAGTCATTTCGAATGACTGGTCCTCAGTGTTGTGAGAACGATGACTGGTTAAAATTTTTGGTGGTTTCTTGTTCAGTCCATAGGCCTACATTATGTGGCAAACCGGTGAGCATGTGGCTCTATTAGTATAGGAGAAACCTGAAAACATATCACACTTTTCATCATAGTGCTTTTACCAATGCATAAAATGCATGGAGAAGTCATTTCGAATGACTGGTCCTCAGTGTTGTGAGAACGATGACTGGTTAAAATTTTTGGTGGTTTCTTGTTCAGTCCATAGGCCTACATCATGTGGCAAACCGGTGAGCATGTGGCTCTATTAGTATAGGAGATACCTGAAAACATATCACACTTTTCATCATAGTGCTTTTACCAATGCATAAAATGCATGGAGAAGTCATTTCGAATGACTGGTCCTCAGTGTTGTGAGAACGATGACTGGTTAAAATTTTTGGTGGTTTCTTGTTCAGTCCATAGGCCTACATCGTGTGGCAAACCGGTGAGCATGTGGCTCTATTAGTATAGGAGATACCTGAAAACATATCACACTTTTCATCATAGTGCTTTTACCAATGCATAAAATGCATAGAGAAGTCATTTCGAATGACTGGTCCTCAGTGTTGTGAGAACGATGACTGGTTAAAATTTTTGGTGGTTTCTTGTTCAGTCCATAGGCCTACATCATGTGGCAAACCGGTGAGCATGTGGCTCTATTAGTATAGGAGATACCTGAAAACATATCACACTTTTCATCATAGTGCTTTTACCAATGCATAAAATGCATGGAGAAGTCATTTCGAATGACTGGTCCTCAGTGTTGTGAGAACGATGACTGGTTAAAATTTTTGGTGGTTTCTTGTTCAGTCCATAGGCCTACATCATGTGGCAAACCGGTGAGCATGTGGCTCTATTAGTATAGGAGATACCTGAAAACATATCACACTTTTCATCATAGTGCTTTTACCAATGCATAAAATGCATGGAGAAGTCATTTCGAATGACTGGTCCTCAGTGTTGTGAGAACAATGACTGGTTAAAATTTTTGGTGGTTTCTTGTTCAGTCCATAGGCCTACATCATGTGGCAAACCGGTGAGCATGTGGCTCTATTAGTATAGGAGATACCTGAAAACATATCACACTTTTCATCATAGTGCTTTTACCAATGCATAAAATGCATAGAGAAGTCATTTCGAATGACTGGTCCTCAGTGTTGTGAGAACGATGACTGGTTAAAATTTTTGGTGGTTTCTTGTTCAGTCCATAGGCCTACATCATGTGGCAAACCGGTGAGCATGTGGCTCTATTAGTATAGGAGATACCTGAAAACATATCACACTTTTCATCATAGTGCTTTAACCAATGCATAAAATGCATGGAGAAGTCATTTCGAATGACTGGTCCTCAGTGTTGTGAGAACGATGACTGGTTAAAATTTTTGGTGGTTTCTTGTTCAGTCCATAGGCCTACATCATGTGGCAAACCGGTGAGCATGTGGGTCTATTAGTATAGGAGATACCTGAAAACATATCACACTTTTCATCATAGTGCTTTTACCAATGCATAAAATGCATGGAGAAGTCATTTCGAATGACTGGTCCTCAGTGTTGTGAGAACGATGACTGGTTAAAATTTTTGGTGGTTTCTTGTTCAGTCCATAGGCCTACATCATGTGGCAAACCGGTGAGCATGTGGCTCTATTAGTATAGGAGATACCTGAAAACATATCACACTTTTCATCATAGTGCTTTTACCAATGCATAAAATGCATAGAGAAGTCATTTCGAATGACTGGTCCTCAGTGTTGTGAGAACGATGACTGGTTAAAATTTTTGTGGTTTCTTGTTCAGTCCATAGGCCTACATCATGTGGCAAACCGGTGAGCATGTGGCTCTATTAGTATAGGAGATACCTGAAAACATATCACACTTTTCATCATAGTGCTTTAACCAATGCATAAAATGCATGGAGAAGTCATTTCGAATGACTGGTCCTCAGTGTTGTGAGAACGATGACTGGTTAAAATTTTTGGTGGTTTCTTGTTCAGTCCATAGGCCTACATCATGTGGCAAACCGGTGAGCATGTGGCTCTATTAGTATAGGAGATACCTGAAAACATATCACACTTTTCATTATAGTGCTTTTACCAATGCATAAAATGCATGGAGAAGTCATTTCGAATGACTGGTCCTCAGTGTTGTGAGAACGATGACTGGTTAAAATTTTTGGTGGTTTCTTGTTCAGTCCATAGGCCTACATCATGTGGCAAACCGGTGAGCATGTGGCTCTATTAGTATAGGAGATACCTGAAAACATATCACGCTTTTCATCATAGTGCTTTTACCAATGCATAAAATGCATGGAGAAGTCATTTCGAATGACTGGTCCTCAGTGTTGTGAGAACGATGACTGGTTAAAATTTTTGGTGGTTTCTTGTTCAGTCCATAGGCCTACATCATGTGGCAAACCGGTGAGCATGTGGCTCTATTAGTATAGGAGATACCTGAAAACATATCACGCTTTTCATCATAGTGCTTTTACCAATGCATAAAATGCATGGAGAAGTCATTTCGAATGACTGGTCCTCAGTGTTGTGAGAACGATGACTGGTTAAAATTTTTGGTGGTTTCTTGTTCAGTCCATAGGCCTACATCATGTGGCAAACCGGTGAGCATGTGGCTCTATTAGTATAGGAGATACCTGAAAACATATCACACTTTTCATCATAGTGCTTTTACCAATGCATAAAATGCATGGAGAAGTCATTTCGAATGACTGGTCCTCAGTGTTGTGAGAACGATGACTGGTTAAAATTTTTGGTGGTTTCTTGTTCAGTCCATAGGCCTACATCATGTGGCAAACCGGTGAGCATGTGGCTCTATTAGTATAGGAGATACCTGAAAACATATCACACTTTTCATCATAGTGCTTTTACCAATGCATAAAATGCATGGAGAAGTCATTTCGAATGACTGGTCCTCAGTGTTGTGAGAACGATGACTGGTTAAAATTTTTGGTGGTTTCTTGTTCAGTCCATAGGCCTACATCATGTGGCAAACCGGTGAGCATGTGGCTCTATTAGTATAGGAGATACCTGAAAACATATCACACTTTTCATCATAGTGCTTTTACCAATGCATAAAATGCATGGAGAAGTCATTTCGAATGACTGGTCCTCAGTGTTGTGAGAACGATGACTGGTTAAAATTTTTGGTGGTTTCTTGTTCAGTCCATAGGCCTACATCATGTGGCAAACCGGTGAGCATGTGGCTCTATTAGTATAGGAGATACCTGAAAACATATCACGCTTTTCATCATAGTGCTTTTACCAATGCATAAAATGCATGGAGAAGTCATTTCGAATGACTGGTCCTCAGTGTTGTGAGAACGATGACTGGTTAAAATTTTTGGTGGTTTCTTGTTCAGTCCATAGGCCTACATCATGTGGCAAACCGGTGAGCATGTGGCTCTATTAGTATAGGAGATACCTGAAAACATATCACGCTTTTCATCATAGTGCTTTTACCAATGCATAAAATGCATGGAGAAGTCATTTCGAATGACTGGTCCTCAGTGTTGTGAGAACGATGACTGGTTAAAATTTTTGGTGGTTTCTTGTTCAGTCCATAGGCCTACATCATGTGGCAAACCGGTGAGCATGTGGCTCTATTAGTATAGGAGATACCTGAAAACATATCACACTTTTCATCATAGTGCTTTTACCAATGCATAAAATGCATGGAGAAGTCATTTCGAATGACTGGTCCTCAGTGTTGTGAGAACGATGACTGGTTAAAATTTTTGGTGGTTTCTTGTTCAGTCCATAGGCCTACATCATGTGGCAAACCGGTGAGCATGTGGCTCTATTAGTATAGGAGATACCTGAAAACATATCACACTTTTCATCATAGTGCTTTTACCAATGCATAAAATGCATGGAGAAGTCATTTCGAATGACTGGTCCTCAGTGTTGTGAGAACGATGACTGGTTAAAATTTTTGGTGGTTTCTTGTTCAGTCCATAGGCCTACATCATGTGGCAAACCGGTGAGCATGTGGCTCTATTAGTATAGGAGATACCTGAAAACATATCACACTTTTCATCATAGTGCTTTTACCAATGCATAAAATGCATGGAGAAGTCATTTCGAATGACTGGTCCTCAGTGTTGTGAGAACGATGACTGGTTAAAATTTTTGGTGGTTTCTTGTTCAGTCCATAGGCCTACATCATGTGGCAAACCGGTGAGCATGTGGCTCTATTAGTATAGGAGATACCTGAAAACATATCACACTTTTCATCATAGTGCTTTTACCAATGCATAAAATGCATGGAGAAGTCATTTCGAATGACTGGTCCTCAGTGTTGTGAGAACGATGACTGGTTAAAATTTTTGGTGGTTTCTTGTTCAGTCCATAGGCCTACATCATGTGGCAAACCGGTGAGCATGTGGCTCTATTAGTATAGGAGATACCTGAAAACATATCACACTTTTCATCATAGTGCTTTTACCAATGCATAAAATGCATGGAGAAGTCATTTCGAATGACTGGTCCTCAGTGTTGTGAGAACGATGACTGGTTAAAATTTTTGGTGGTTTCTTGTTCAGTCCATAGGCCTACATCATGTGGCAAACCGGTGAGCATGTGGCTCTATTAGTATAGGAGATACCTGAAAACATATCACACTTTTCATCATAGTGCTTTTACCAATGCATAAAATGCATGGAGAAGTCATTTCGAATGACTGGTCCTCAGTGTTGTGAGAACGATGACTGGTTAAAATTTTTGGTGGTTTCTTGTTCAGTCCATAGGCCTACATCATGTGGCAAACCGGTGAGCATGTGGCTCTATTAGTATAGGAGATACCTGAAAACATATCACACTTTTCATCATAGTGCTTTTACCAATGCATAAAATGCATGGAGAAGTCATTTCGAATGACTGGTCCTCAGTGTTGTGAGAACGATGACTGGTTAAAATTTTTGGTGGTTTCTTGTTCAGTCCATAGGCCTACATCATGTGGCAAACCGGTGAGCATGTGGCTCTATTAGTATAGGAGATACCTGAAAACATATCACACTTTTCATCATAGTGCTTTTACCAATGCATAAAATGCATGGAGAAGTCATTTTCGAATGACTG
>NW_027194153.1:0-41075 GCF_032444005.1 Ranitomeya imitator
CATGTGGCAAACCGGTGAGCATGTGGCTCTATTAGTATAGGAGATACCTGAAAACATATCACACTTTTCATCATAGTGCTTTTACCAATGCATAAAATGCATGGAGAAGTCATTTCGAATGACTGGTCCTCAGTGTTGTGAGAACGATGACTGGTTAAAATTTTTGGTGGTTTCTTGTTCAGTCCATAGGCCTACATCATGTGGCAAACCGGTGAGCATGTGGCTCTATTAGTATAGGAGATACCTGAAAACATATCACACTTTTCATCATAGTGCTTTTACCAATGCATAAAATGCATGGAGAAGTCATTTCGAATGACTGGTCCTCAGTGTTGTGAGAACGATGACTGGTTAAAATTTTTGGTGGTTTCTTGTTCAGTCCATAGGCCTACATCATGTGGCAAACCGGTGAGCATGTGGCTCTATTAGTATAGGAGATACCTGAAAACATATCACACTTTTCATCATAGTGCTTTTACCAATGCATAAAATGCATGGAGAAGTCATTTCGAATGACTGGTCCTCAGTGTTGTGAGAACGATGACTGGTTAAAATTTTTGGTGGTTTTCTTGTTCAGTCCATAGGCCTACATCATGTGGCAAACCGGTGAGCATGTGGCTCTATTAGTATAGGAGATACCTGAAAACATATCACACTTTTCATCATAGTGCTTTTACCAATGCATAAAATGCATGGAGAAGTCATTTCGAATGACTGGTCCTCAGTGTTGTGAGAACGATGACTGGTTAAAATTTTTGGTGGTTTCTTGTTCAGTCCATAGGCCTACATCATGTGGCAAACCGGTGAGCATGTGGGCTCTATTAGTATAGGAGATACCTGAAAACATATCACACTTTTCATCATAGTGCTTTTACCAATGCATAAAATGCATGGAGAAGTCATTTCGAATGACTGGTCCTCAGTGTTGTGAGAACGATGACTGGTTAAAATTTTTGGTGGTTTCTTGTTCAGTCCATAGGCCTACATCATGTGGCAAACCGGTGAGCATGTGGCTCTATTAGTATAGGAGATACCTGAAAACATATCACACTTTTCATCATAGTGCTTTTACCAATGCATAAAATGCATGGAGAAGTCATTTCGAATGACTGGTCCTCAGTGTTGTGAGAACGATGACTGGTTAAAATTTTTGGTGGTTTCTTGTTCAGTCCATAGGCCTACATCATGTGGCAAACCGGTGAGCATGTGGCTCTATTAGTATAGGAGATACCTGAAAACATATCACACTTTTCATCATAGTGCTTTTACCAATGCATAAAATGCATGGAGAAGTCATTTCGAATGACTGGTCCTCAGTGTTGTGAGAACGATGACTGGTTAAAATTTTTGGTGGTTTCTTGTTCAGTCCATAGGCCTACATCATGTGGCAAACCGGTGAGCATGTGGCTCTATTAGTATAGGAGATACCTGAAAACATATCACACTTTTCATCATAGTGCTTTTACCAATGCATAAAATGCATGGAGAAGTCATTTCGAATGACTGGTCCTCAGTGTTGTGAGAACGATGACTGGTTAAAATTTTTGGTGGTTTCTTGTTCAGTCCATAGGCCTACATCATGTGGCAAACCGGTGAGCATGTGGCTCTATTAGTATAGGAGATACCTGAAAACATATCACACTTTTCATCATAGTGCTTTTACCAATGCATAAAATGCATGGAGAAGTCATTTCGAATGACTGGTCCTCAGTGTTGTGAGAACGATGACTGGTTAAAATTTTTGGTGGTTTCTTGTTCAGTCCATAGGCCTACATCATGTGGCAAACCGGTGAGCATGTGGCTCTATTAGTATAGGAGATACCTGAAAACATATCACACTTTTCATCATAGTGCTTTTACCAATGCATAAAATGCATGGAGAAGTCATTTCGAATGACTGGTCCTCAGTGTTGTGAGAACGATGACTGGTTAAAATTTTTGGTGGTTTCTTGTTCAGTCCATAGGGCCTACATCATGTGGCAAACCGGTGAGCATGTGGCTCTATTAGTATAGGAGATACCTGAAAACATATCACACTTTTCATCATAGTGCTTTTACCAATGCATAAAATGCATGGAGAAGTCATTTCGAATGACTGGTCCTCAGTGTTGTGAGAACGATGACTGGTTAAAATTTTTGGTGGTTTCTTGTTCAGTCCATAGGCCTACATCATGTGGCAAACCGGTGAGCATGTGGCTCTATTAGTATAGGAGATACCTGAAAACATATCACACTTTTCATCATAGTGCTTTTACCAATGCATAAAATGCATGGAGAAGTCATTTCGAATGACTGGTCCTCAGTGTTGTGAGAACGATGACTGGTTAAAATTTTTGGTGGTTTCTTGTTCAGTCCATAGGCCTACATCATGTGGCAAACCGGTGAGCATGTGGCTCTATTAGTATAGGAGATACCTGAAAACATATCACACTTTTCATCATAGTGCTTTTACCAATGCATAAAATGCATGGAGAAGTCATTTCGAATGACTGGTCCTCAGTGTTGTGAGAACGAATGACTGGTTAAAATTTTTGGTGGTTTCTTGTTCAGTCCATAGGCCTACATCATGTGGCAAACCGGTGAGCATGTGGCTCTATTAGTATAGGAGATACCTGAAAACATATCACACTTTTCATCATAGTGCTTTTACCAATGCATAAAATGCATGGAGAAGTCATTTCGAATGACTGGTCCTCAGTGTTGTGAGAACGATGACTGGTTAAAATTTTTGGTGGTTTCTTGTTCAGTCCATAGGCCTACATCATGTGGCAAACCCGGTGAGCATGTGGCTCTATTAGTATAGGAGATACCTGAAAACATATCACACTTTTCATCATAGTGCTTTTACCAATGCATAAAATGCATGGAGAAGTCATTTCGAATGACTGGTCCTCAGTGTTGTGAGAACGATGACTGGTTAAAATTTTGGTGGTTTCTTGTTCAGTCCATAGGCCTACATCATGTGGCAAACCGGTGAGCATGTGGCTCTATTAGTATAGGAGATACCTGAAAACATATCACACTTTTCATCATAGTGCTTTTACCAATGCATAAAATGCATGGAGAAGTCATTTCGAATGACTGGTCCTCAGTGTTGTGAGAACGATGACTGGTTAAAATTTTTTGGTGGTTTCTTGTTCAGTCCATAGGCCTACATCATGTGGCAAACCGGTGAGCATGTGGCTCTATTAGTATAGGAGATACCTGAAAACATATCACACTTTTCATCATAGTGCTTTTACCAATGCATAAAATGCATGGAGAAGTCATTTCGAATGACTGGTCCTCAGTGTTGTGAGAACGATGGCTGGTTAAAATTTTTGGTGGTTTCTTGTTCAGTTCATAGGCCTACATCATGTGGCAAACCGGTGAGCATGTGGCTCTATTAGTATAGGAGATATTTGAAAACATATCACACTTTTCATCATAGTGCTTTTACCAATGCATAAAATGCATGGAGAAGTCATTTCGAATGACTGGTCCTCAGTGTTGTGAGAACGATGACTGGTTAAAATTTTTGGTGGTTTCTTGTTCAGTCCATAGGCCTACATCATGTGGCAAACCGGTGAGCATGTGGCTCTATTAGTATAGGAGATACCTGAAAACATATCACACTTTTCATCATAGTGCTTTTACCAATGCATAAAATGCATGGAGAAGTCATTTCGAATGACTGGTCCTCAGTGTTGTGAGAACGATGACTGGTTAAAATTTTGGTGGTTTCTTGTTCAGTCCATAGGCCTACATCATGTGGCAAACCGGTGAGCATGTGGCTCTATTAGTATAGGAGATACCTGAAAACATATCACACTTTTCATCATAGTGCTTTTACCAATGCATAAAATGCATGGAGAAGTCATTTCGAATGACTGGTCCTCAGTGTTGTGAGAACGATGACTGGTTAAAATTTTTGGTGGTTTCTTGTTCAGTCCATAGGCCTACATCATGTGGCAAACCGGTGAGCATGTGGCTCTATTAGTATAGGAGATACCTGAAAACATATCACACTTTTCATCATAGTGCTTTTACCAATGCATAAAATGCATGGAGAAGTCATTTCGAATGACTGGTCCTCAGTGTTGTGAGAACGATGACTGGTTAAAATTTTTGGTGGTTTCTTGTTCAGTCCATAGGCCTACATCATGTGGCAAACCGGTGAGCATGTGGCTCTATTAGTATAGGAGATACCTGAAAACATATCACACTTTTCATCATAGTGCTTTTACCAATGCATAAAATGCATGGAGAAGTCATTTCGAATGACTGGGTCCTCAGTGTTGTGAGAACGATGACTGGTTAAAATTTTTGGTGGTTTCTTGTTCAGTCCATAGGGCCTACATCATGTGGCAAACCGGTGAGCATGTGGCTCTATTAGTATAGGAGATACCTGAAAACATATCACACTTTTCATCATAGTGCTTTTACCAATGCATAAAATGCATGGAGAAGTCATTTCGAATGACTGGTCCTCAGTGTTGTGAGAACGATGACTGGTTAAAATTTTTGGTGGTTTCTTGTTCAGTCCATAGGCCTACATCATGTGGCAAACCGGTGAGCATGTGGCTCTATTAGTATAGGAGATACCTGAAAACATATCACACTTTTCATCATAGTGCTTTTACCAATGCATAAAATGCATGGAGAAGTAATTTCGAATGACTGGTCCTCAGTGTTGTGAGAACGATGACTGGTTAAAATTTTTGGTGGTTTCTTGTTCAGTCCATAGGGCCTACATCATGTGGCAAACCGGTGAGCATGTGGCTCTATTAGTATAGGAGATACCTGAAAACATATCACACTTTTCATCATAGTGCTTTTACCAATGCATAAAATGCATGGAGAAGTCATTTCGAATGACTGGTCCTCAGTGTTGTGAGAACGATGACTGGTTAAAATTTTTGGTGGTTTCATTGTTCAGTCCATAGGCCTACATCATGTGGCAAACCGGTGAGCATGTGGCTCTATTAGTATAGGAGATACCTGAAAACATATCACACTTTTCATCATAGTGCTTTTACCAATGCATAAAATGCATGGAGAAGTCATTTCGAATGACTGGTCCTCAGTGTTGTGAGAACGATGACTGGTTAAAATTTTTGGTGGTTTCTTGTTCAGTCCATAGGCCTACATCATGTGGCAAACCGGTGAGCATGTGGCTCTATTAGTATAGGAGATACCTGAAAACATATCACACTTTTCATCATAGTGCTTTTACCAATGCATAAAATGCATGGAGAAGTAATTTCGAATGACTGGTCCTCAGTGTTGTGAGAACGATGACTGGTTAAAATTTTTGGTGGTTTCTTGTTCAGTCCATAGGCCTACATCATGTGGCAAACCGGTGAGCATGTGGCTCTATTAGTATAGGAGATACCTGAAAACATATCACACTTTTCATCATAGTGCTTTTACCAATGCATAAAATGCATGGAGAAGTCATTTCGAATGACTGGTCCTCAGTGTTGTGAGGACGATGACTGGTTAAAATTTTTTGGTGGTTTCTTGTTCAGTCCATAGGCCTACATCATGTGGCAAACCGGTGAGCATTGTGGCTCTATTAGTATAGGAGATACCTGAAAACATATCACACTTTTCATCATAGTGCTTTTACCAATGCATAAAATGCATGGAGAAGTCATTTCGAATGACTGGTCCTCAGTGTTGTGAGAACGATGACTGGTTAAAATTTTTGGTGGTTTCTTGTTCAGTCCATAGGCCTACATCATGTGGCAAACCGGTGAGCATGTGGCTCTATTAGTATAGGAGATACCTGAAAAACATATCACACTTTTCATCATAGTGCTTTTACCAATGCATAAAATGCATTGGAGAAGTCATTTCGAATGACTGGTCCTCAGTGTTGTGAGAATGATGACTGGTTAAAATTTTTGGTGGTTTCTTGTTCAGTCCATAGGCCTACATCATGTGGCAAACCGGTGAGCATGTGGCTCTATTAGTATAGGAGATACCTGAAAACATATCACACTTTTCATCATAGTGCTTTTACCAATGCATAAAATGCATGGAGAAGTCATTTCGAATGACTGGTCCTCAGTGTTGTGAGAACGATGACTGGTTAAAATTTTTGGTGGTTTCTTGTTCAGTCCATAGGCCTACATCATGTGGCAAACCGGTGAGCATGTGGCTCTATTAGTATAGGAGATACCTGAAAACATATCACACTTTTCATCATAGTGCTTTTACCAATGCATAAAATGCATGGAGAAGTCATTTCGAATGACTGGTCCTCAGTGTTGTGAGAACGATGACTGGTTAAAATTTTTGGTGGTTTCTTGTTCAGTCCATAGGCCTACATCATGTGGCAAACCGGTGAGCATGTGGCTCTATTAGTATAGGAGATACCTGAAAACATATCACACTTTTCATCATAGTGCTTTTACCAATGCATAAAATGCATGGAGAAGTCATTTCGAATGACTGGTCCTCAGTGTTGTGAGAACGATGACTGGTTAAAATTTTTGGTGGTTTCTTGTTCAGTCCATAGGCCTACATCATGTGGCAAACCGGTGAGCATGTGGCTCTATTAGTATAGGAGATACCTGAAAACATATCACACTTTTCATCATAGTGCTTTTACCAATGCATAAAATGCATGGAGAAGTCATTTCGAATGACTGGTCCTCAGTGTTGTGAGAACGATGACTGGTTAAAATTTTTGGTGGTTTCTTGTTCAGTCCATAGGCCTACATCATGTGGCAAACCGGTGAGCATGTGGCTCTATTAGTATAGGAGATACCTGAAAACATATCACACTTTTCATCATAGTGCTTTTACCAATGCATAAAATGCATGGGAGAAGTCATTTCGAATGACTGGTCCTCAGTGTTGTGAGAACGATGACTGGTTAAAATTTTTGGTGGTTTCTTGTTCTGTCCATAGGCCTACATCATGTGGCAAACCGGTGAGCATGTGGCTCTATTAGTATAGGAGATACCTGAAAACATATCACACTTTTCATCATAGTGCTTTTACCAATGCATAAAATGCATGGAGAAGTCATTTCGAATGACTGGTCCTCAGTGTTGTGAGAACGATGACTGGTTAAAATTTTTGGTGGTTTCTTGTTCAGTCCATAGGCCTACATCATGTGGCAAACCGGTGAGCATGTGGCTCTATTAGTATAGGAGATACCTGAAAACATATCACACTTTTCATCATAGTGCTTTTACCAATGCATAAAATGCATGGAGAAGTCATTTCGAATGACTGGTCCTCAGTGTTGTGAGAACGATGACTGGTTAAAATTTTTGGTGGTTTCTTGTTCAGTCCATAGGCCTACATCATGTGGCAAACCGGTGAGCATGTGGCTCTATTAGTATAGGAGATACCTGAAAACATCACACTTTTCATCATAGTGCTTTTACCAATGCATAAAATGCATGGAGAAGTCATTTCGAATGACTGGTCCTCAGTGTTGTGAGAACGATGACTGGTTAAAATTTTTTGGTGGTTTCTTGTTCAGTCCATAGGCCTACATCATGTGGCAAACCGGGTGAGCATGTGGCTCTATAGTATAGGAGATACCTGAAAACATATCACACTTTTCATCATAGTGCTTTTACCATTGCATAAAATGCATGGAGAAGTCATTTCGAATGACTGGTCCTCAGTGTTGTGAGAACGATGACTGGTTTAAAATTTTTGGTGGTTTCTTGTTCAGTCCATAGGCCTACATCATGTGGCAAACCGGTGAGCATGTGGCTCTATTAGTATAGGAGATACCTGAAAACATATCACACTTTTCATCATAGTGCTTTTACCAATGCATAAAATGCATGGAGAAGTCATTTCGAATGACTGGTCCTCAGTGTTGTGAGAACGATGACTGGTTAAAATTTTTGGTGGTTTCTTGTTCAGTCCATAGGGCCTACATCATGTGGCAAACCGGTGAGCATGTGGCTCTATTAGTATAGGAGATACCTGAAAACATATCACACTTTTCATCATAGTGCTTTTACCAATGCATAAAATGCATGGAGAAGTCATTTCGAATGACTGGTCCTCAGTGTTGTGAGAACGATGACTGGTTAAAATTTTTGGTGGTTTCTTGTTCAGTCCATAGGCCTACATCATGTGGCAAACCGGTGAGCATGTGGCTCTATTAGTATAGGAGATACCTGAAAACATATCACACTTTTCATCATAGTGCTTTTACCAATGCATAAAATGCATGGAGAAGTCATTTCGAATGACTGGTCCTCAGTGTTGTGAGAACGATGACTGGTTAAAATTTTTGGTGGTTTCTTGTTCAGTCCATAGGCCTACATCATGTGGCAAACCGGGTGAGCATGTGGCTCTATTAGTATAGGGAGATACCTGAAAACATATCACACTTTTCATCATAGTGCTTTTACCAATGCATAAAATGCATGGAGAAGTCATTTCGAATGACTGGTCCTCAGTGTTGTGAGAACGATGACTGGTTTAAAATTTTTGGTGGTTCTTGTTCAGTCCATAGGCCTACATCATGTGGCAAACCGGTGAGCATGTGGCTCTATTAGTATAGGAGATACCTGAAAACATATCACACTTTTCATCATAGTGCTTTTACCAATGCATAAAATGCATGGAGAAGTCATTTCGAATGACTGGTCCTCAGTGTTGTGAGAACGATGACTGGTTAAAATTTTTGGTGGTTTCTTGTTCAGTCCATAGGCCTACATCATGTGGCAAACCGGTGAGCATGTGGCTCTATTAGTATAGGAGATACCTGAAAACATATCACACTTTTCATCATAGTGCTTTTACCAATGCATAAAATGCATGGAGAAGTCATTTCGAATGACTGGTCCTCAGTGTTGTGAGAACGATGACTGGTTAAAATTTTTGGTGGTTTCTTGTTCTGTCCATAGGCCTACATCATGTGGCAAACCGGTGAGCATGTGGCTCTATTAGTATAGGAGATACCTGAAAACATATCACACTTTTCATCATAGTGCTTTTACCAATGCATAAAATGCATGGAGAAGTCATTTCGAATGACTGGTCCTCAGTGTTGTGAGAACGATGACTGGTTAAAATTTTTGGTGGTTTCTTGTTCAGTCCATAGGACCTACATCATGTGGCAAACCGGTGAGCATGTGGCTCTATTAGTATAGGAGATACCTGAAAACATATCACACTTTTCATCATAGTGCTTTTACCAATGCATAAAATGCATGGAGAAGTCATTTCGAATGACTGGTCCTCAGTGTTGTGAGAACGATGACTGGTTAAAATTTTTGGTGGTTTCTTGTTCAGTCCATAGGCCTACATCATGTGGCAAACCGGTGAGCATGTGGCTCTATTAGTATAGGAGATACCTGAAAACATCACACTTTTCATCATAGTGCTTTTACCAATGCATAAAATGCATGGAGAAGTCATTTCGAATGACTGGTCCTCAGTGTTGTGAGAACGATGACTGGTTAAAATTTTGGTGGTTTCTTGTTCAGTCCATAGGCCTACATCATGTGGCAAACGGTGAGCATGTGGCTCTATTAGTATAGGAGATACCTGAAAACATATCACACTTTTCATCATAGTGCTTTTACCAATGCATAAAATGCATGGAGAAGTCATTTCGAATGACTGGTCCTCAGTGTTGTGAGAACGATGACTGGTTAAAATTTTTGGTGGTTTCTTGTTCAGTCCATAGGCCTACATCATGTGGCAAACCGGTGAGCATGTGGCTCTATTAGTATAGGAGATACCTGAAAACATATCACCCTTTTCATCATAGTGCTTTTTACCAATGCATAAAATGCATGGAGAAGTCATTTTGAATGACTGGTCCTCAGTGTTGTGAGAACGATGACTGGTTAAAATTTTTGGTGGTTTCTTGTTCAGTCCATAGGCCTACATCATGTGGCAAACCGGTGAGCATGTGGCTCTATTAGTATAGGAGATACCTGAAAACATATCACCCTTTTCATCATAGTGCTTTTACCAATGCATAAAATGCATGGAGAAGTCATTTCGAATGACTGGTCCTCAGTGTTGTGAGAACGATGACTGGTTAAAATTTTTGGTGGTTTCTTGTTCAGTCCATAGGCCTACATCATGTGGCAATCCCGTGAGCATGTGGCTCTATTAGTATAGGAGATACCTGAAAACATATCACACTTTTCATCATAGTGCTTTTACCAATGCATAAAATGCATGGAGAAGTCATTTCGAATGACTGGTCCTCAGTGTTGTGAGAACGATGACTGGTTAAAATTTTTGGTGGTTTCTTGTTCAGTCCATAGGCCTACATCATGTGGCAAAAACCGGTGAGCATGTGGCTCTATTAGTATAGGAGATACCTGAAAACATATCACACTTTTCATCATAGTGCTTTTACCAATGCATAAAATGCATGGAGAAGTCATTTCGAATGACTGGTCCTCAGTGTTGTGAGAACGATGACTGGTTAAAATTTTTGGTGGTTTCTTGTTCAGTCCATAGGCCTACATCATGTGGCAAACCGGTGAGCATGTGGCTCTATTAGTATAGGAGATACCTGAAAACATATCACACTTTTCATCATAGTGCTTTTACCAATGCATAAAATGCATGGAGGAAGTCATTTCGAATGACTGGTCCTCAGTGTTGTGAGAACGATGACTGGTTAAAATTTTTGGTGGTTTCTTGTTCAGTCCATAGGCCTACATCATGTGGCAAACCCGTGAGCATGTGGCTCTATTAGTATAGGAGATACCTGAAAACATATCACACTTTTCATCATAGTGCTTTTACCAATGCATAAAATGCATGGAGAAGTCATTTTGAATGACTGGTCCTCAGTGTTGTGAGAACGATGACTGGTTAAAATTTTTGGTGGTTTCTTGTTCAGTCCATAGGCCTACATCATGTGGCAAACCCGTGAGCATGTGGCTCTATTAGTATAGGAGATACCTGAAAACATATCACACTTTTCATCATAGTGCTTTTACCAATGCATAAAATGCATGGAGAAGTCATTTCGAATGACTGGTCCTCAGTGTTGTGAGAACGATGACTGGTTAAAATTTTTGGTGGTTTCTTGTTCAGTCCATAGGCCCTACATCATGTGGCAAACCGGTGAGCATGTGGCTCTATTAGTATAGGAGATACCTGAAAACATATCACACTTTTCATCATAGTGCTTTTACCAATGCATAAAATGCATGGAGAAGTCATTTCGAATGACTGGTCCTCAGTGTTGTGAGAACGATGACTGGTTAAAATTTTTGGTGGTTTCTTGTTCAGTCCATAGGCCTACATCATGTGGCAAACCGGGGAGCATGTGGCTCTATTAGTATAGGAGATACCTGAAAACATATCACACTTTTCATCATAGTGCTTTTACCAATGCATAAAATGCATGGAGAAGTCATTTCGAATGACTGGTCCTCAGTGTTGTGAGAACGATGACTGGTTAAAATTTTGGTGGTTTCTTGTTCAGTCCATAGGCCTACATCATGTGGCAAACCGGTGAGCATGTGGCTCTATTAGTATAGGAGATACCTGAAAACATATCACCCTTTTCATCATAGTGCTTTTACCAATGCATAAAATGCATGGAGAAGTCATTTTGAATGACTGGTCCTCAGTGTTGTGAGAACGATGACTGGTTAAAATTTTTGGTGGTTTCTTGTTCAGTCCATAGGCCTACATCATGTGGCAAACCGGTGAGCATGTGGCTCTATTAGTATAGGAGATACCTGAAAACATATCACCCTTTTCATCATAGTGCTTTTACCAATGCATAAAATGCATGGAGAAGTCATTTCGAATGACTGGTCCTCAGTGTTGTGAGAACGATGACTGGTTAAAATTTTTGGTGGTTTCTTGTTCAGTCCATAGGCCTACATCATGTGGCAAACCCGTGAGCATGTGGCTCTATTAGTATAGGAGATACCTGAAAACATATCACACTTTTCATCATAGTGCTTTTACCAATGCATAAAATGCATGGAGAAGTCATTTCGAATGACTGGTCCTCAGTGTTGTGAGAACGATGACTGGTTAAAATTTTTGGTGGTTTCTTGTTCAGTCCATAGGCCTACATCATGTGGCAAACCGGTGAGCATGTGGCTCTATTAGTATAGGAGATACCTGAAAACATATCACACTTTTCATCATAGTGCTTTTACCAATGCATAAAATGCATGGAGAAGTCATTTCGAATGACTGGTCCTCAGTGTTGTGAGAACGATGACTGGTTAAAATTTTTGGTGGTTTCTTGTTCAGTCCATAGGCCTACATCATGTGGCAAACCGGTGAGCATGTGGCTCTATTAGTATAGGAGATACCTGAAAACATATCACACTTTTCATCATAGTGCTTTTACCAATGCATAAAATGCATGGAGAAGTCATTTCGAATGACTGGTCCTCAGTGTTGTGAGAACGATGACTGGTTAAAATTTTTGGTGGTTTCTTGTTCAGTCCATAGGCCTACATCATGTGGCAAACCGGTGAGCATGTGGCTCTATTAGTATAGGAGATACCTGAAAACATATCACACTTTTCATCATAGTGCTTTTACCAATGCATAAAATGCATGGAGAAGTCATTTCGAATGACTGGTCCTCAGTGTTGTGAGAACGATGACTGGTTAAAATTTTTGGTGGTTTCTTGTTCAGTCCATAGGCCTACATCATGTGGCAAACCGGTGAGCATGTGGCTCTATTAGTATAGGAGATACCTGAAAACATATCACCCTTTTCATCATAGTGCTTTTACCAATGCATAAAATGCATGGAGAAGTCCATTTTGAATGACTGGTCCTCAGTGTTGTGTGAGAACGATGACTGGTTAAAATTTTTGGTGGTTTCTTGTTCAGTCCATAGGCCTACATCATGTGGCAAACCGGTGAGCATGTGGCTCTATTAGTATAGGAGATACCTGAAAACATATCACCCTTTTCATCATAGTGCTTTTACCAATGCATAAAATGCATGGAGAAGTCATTTCGAATGACTGGTCCTCAGTGTTGTGAGAACGATGACTGGTTAAAATTTTTGGTGGTTTCTTGTTCAGTCCATAGGCCTACATCATGTGGCAAACCGGTGAGCATGTGGCTCTATTAGTATAGGAGATACCTGAAAACATATCACACTTTTCATCATAGTGCTTTTACCAATGCATAAAATGCATGGAGAAGTCATTTTGAATGACTGGTCCTCAGTGTTGTGAGAACGATGACTGGTTAAAATTTTTGGTGGTTTCTTGTTCAGTCCATAGGCCTACATCATGTGGCAAACCGGTGAGCATGTGGCTCTATTAGTATAGGAGATACCTGAAAACATATCACCCTTTTCATCATAGTGCTTTTACCAATGCATAAAATGCATGGAGAAGTCATTTCGAATGACTGGTCCTCAGTGTTGTGAGAACGATGACTGGTTTAAATTTTTGGTGGTTTCTTGTTCAGTCCATAGGCCTACATCATGTGGCAAACCGGTGAGCATGTGGCTCTATTAGTATAGGAGATACCTGAAAACATATCACACTTTTCATCATAGTGCTTTTACCAATGCATAAAATGCATGGAGAAGTCATTTCGAATGACTGGTCCTCAGTGTTGTGAGAACGATGACTGGTTAAAATTTTTGGTGGTTTCTTGTTCAGTCCATAGGCCTACATCATGTGGCAAACCGGTGAGCATGTGGCTCTATTAGTATAGGAGATACCTGAAAACATATCACACTTTTCATCATAGTGCTTTTACCAATGCATAAAATGCATGGAGAAGTCATTTCGAATGACTGGTCCTCAGTGTTGTGAGAACGATGACTGGTTAAAATTTTTGGTGGTTTTCTTGTTCAGTCCATAGGCCTACATCATGTGGCAAACCGGTGAGCATGTGGCTCTATTAGTATAGGAGATACCTGAAAACATATCACACTTTTCATCATAGTGCTTTTACCAATGCATAAAATGCATGGAGAAGTCATTTCGAATGACTGGTCCTCAGTGTTGTGAGAACGATGACTGGTTAAAATTTTTGGTGGTTTCTTGTTCTGTCCATAGGCCTACATCATGTGGCAAACCGGTGAGCATGTGGCTCTATTAGTATAGGAGATACCTGAAAACATATCACACTTTTCATCATAGTGCTTTTACCAATGCATAAAATGCATGGAGAAGTCATTTCGAATGACTGGTCCTCAGTGTTGTGAGAACGATGACTGGTTAAAATTTTTGGTGGTTTCTTGTTCAGTCCATAGGCCTACATCATGTGGCAAACCGGTGAGCATGTGGCTCTATTAGTATAGGAGATACCTGAAAACATATCACACTTTTCATCATAGTGCTTTTACCAATGCATAAAATGCATGGAGAAGTCATTTCGAATGACTCGTCCTCAGTGTTGTGAGAACGATGACTGGTTAAAATTTTTGGTGGTTTCTTGTTCAGTCCATAGGCCTACATCATGTGGCAAACCGGTGAGCATGTGGCTCTATTAGTATAGGAGATACCTGAAAACATCACACTTTTCATCATAGTGCTTTTACCAATGCATAAAATGCATGGAGAAGTCATTTCGAATGACTGGTCCTCAGTGTTGTGAGAACGATGACTGGTTAAAATTTTTGGTGGTTTCTTGTTCAGTCCCATAGGCCTACATCATGTGGCAAACCGGTGAGCATGTGGCTCTATTAGTATAGGAGATACCTGAAAACATATCACACTTTTCATCATAGTGCTTTTACCAATGCATAAAATGCATGGAGAAGTCATTTCGAATGACTGGTCCTCAGTGTTGTGAGAACGATGGACTGGTTAAAATTTTTGGTGGTTTCTTGTTCAGTCCATAGGCCTACATCATGTGGCAAACCGGTGAGCATGTGGCTCTATTAGTATAGGAGATACCTGAAAACATATCACACTTTTCATCATAGTGCTTTTACCAATGCATAAAATGCATGGAGAAGTCATTTCGAATGACTGGTCCTCAGTGTTGTGAGAACGATGACTGGTTAAAATTTTTGGTGGTTTCTTGTTCAGTCCATAGGCCTACATCATGTGGCAAACCGGTGAGCATGTGGCTCTATTAGTATAGGAGATACCTGAAAACATCACACTTTTCATCATAGTGCTTTTACCAATGCATAAAATGCATGGAGAAGTCATTTCGAATGACTGGTCCTCAGTGTTGTGAGAACGATGACTGGTTAAAATTTTTGGTGGTTTCTTGTTCAGTCCATAGGCCTACATCATGTGGCAAACCGGTGAGCATGTGGCTCTATTAGTATAGGAGATACCTGAAAACATATCACACTTTTCATCATAGTGCTTTTACCATTGCATAAAATGCATGGAGAAGTCATTTCGAATGACTGGTCCTCAGTGTTGTGAGAACGATGACTGGTTTAAATTTTTGGTGGTTTCTTGTTCAGTCCATAGCCTACATCATGTGGCAAACCGGTGAGCATGTGGCTCTATTAGTATAGGAGATACCTGAAAACATATCACACTTTTCATCATAGTGCTTTTACCAATGCATAAAATGCATGGAGAAGTCATTTCGAATGACTGGTCCTCAGTGTTGTGAGAACAATGACTGGTTAAAATTTTTGGTGGTTTCTTGTTCAATCCATAGGCCTACATCATGTGGCAAACCGGTGAGCATGTGGCTCTATTAGTATAGGAGATACCTGAAAACATATCACACTTTTCATCATAGTGCTTTTACCAATGCATAAAATGCATGGAGAAGTCATTTCGAATGACTGGTCCTCAGTGTTGTGAGAACGATGACTGGTTAAAATTTTTGGTGGTTTCTTGTTCAGTCCATAGGCCTACATCATGTGGCAAACCCGTGAGCATGTGGCTCTATTAGTATAGGAGATACCTGAAAACATATCACACTTTTCATCATAGTGCTTTTACCAATGCATAAAATGCATGGAGAAGTCATTTTGAATGACTGGTCCTCAGTGTTGTGAGAACGATGACTGGTTAAAATTTTTGGTGGTTTCTTGTTCAGTCCATAGGCCTACATCATGTGGCAAACCCGTGAGCATGTGGCTCTATTAGTATAGGAGATACCTGAAAACATATCACACTTTTCATCATAGTGCTTTTACCAATGCATAAAATGCATGGAGAAGTCATTTTGAATGACTGGTCCTCAGTGTTGTGAGAACGATGACTGGTTAAAATTTTTGGTGGTTTCTTGTTCAGTCCATAGGCCTACATCATGTGGCAAACCGGTGAGCATGTGGCTCTATTAGTATAGGAGATACCTGAAAACATATCACCCTTTTCATCATAGTGCTTTTACCAATGCATAAAATGCATGGAGAAGTCATTTCGAATGACTGGTCCTCAGTGTTGTGAGAACGATGACTGGTTAAAATTTTTGGTGGTTTCTTGTTCAGTCCATAGGCCTACATCATGTGGCAAACCGGTGAGCATGTGGCTCTATTAGTATAGGAGATACCTGAAAACATATCACACTTTTCATCATAGTGCTTTTACCAATGCATAAAATGCATGGAGAAGTCATTTCGAATGACTGGTCCTCAGTGTTGTGAGAACGATGACTGGTTAAAATTTTTGGTGGTGTCTTGTTCAGTCCATAGGCCTACATCATGTGGCAAACCGGTGAGCATGTGGCTCTATTAGTATAGGAGATACCTGAAAACATATCACACTTTTCATCATAGTGCTTTTACCATTGCATAAAATGCATGGAGAAGTCATTTCGAATGACTGGTCCTCAGTGTTGTGAGAACGATGACTGGTTTAAATTTTTGGTGGTTTCTTGTTCAGTCCATAGGCCTACATCATGTGGCAAACCGGTGAGCATGTGGCTCTATTAGTATAGGAGATACCTGAAAACATATCACACTTTTCATCATAGTGCTTTTACCAATGCATAAAATGCATGGAGAAGTCATTTCGAATGACTGGTCCTCAGTGTTGTGAGAACAATGACTGGTTAAAATTTTTGGTGGTTTCTTGTTCAGTCCATAGGCCTACATCATGTGGCAAACCGGTGAGCATGTGGCTCTATTAGTATAGGAGATACCTGAAAACATATCACACTTTTCATCATAGTGCTTTTACCAATGCATAAAATGCATGGAGAAGTCATTTCGAATGACTGGTCCTCAGTGTTGTGAGAACGATGACTGGTTAAAATTTTTGGTGGTTTCTTGTTCAGTCCATAGGCCTACATCATGTGGCAAACCCGTGAGCATGTGGCTCTATTAGTATAGGAGATACCTGAAAACATATCACACTTTTCATCATAGTGCTTTTACCAATGCATAAAATGCATGGAGAAGTCATTTCGAATGACTGGTCCTCAGTGTTGTGAGAACGATGACTGGTTAAAATTTTTGGTGGTTTCTTGTTCAGTCCATAGGCCTACATCATGTGGCAAACCCGTGAGCATGTGGCTCTATTAGTATAGGAGATACCTGAAAACATATCACCCTTTTCATCATAGTGCTTTTACCAATGCATAAAATGCATGGAGAAGTCATTTCGAATGACTGGTCCTCAGTGTTGTGAGAACGATGACTGGTTAAAATTTTTGGTGGTTTCTTGTTCAGTCCATAGGCCTACATCATGTGGCAAACCGGTGAGCATGTGGCTCTATTAGTATAGGAGATACCTGAAAACATATCACACTTTTCATCATAGTGCTTTTACCAATGCATAAAATGCATGGAGAAGTCATTTCGAATGACTGGTCCTCAGTGTTGTGAGAACAATGACTGGTTAAAATTTTTGGTGGTTTCTTGTTCAGTCCATAGGCCTACATCATGTGGCAAACCGGTGAGCATGTGGCTCTATTAGTATAGGAGATACCTGAAAACATATCACACTTTTCATCATAGTGCTTTTACCAATGCATAAAATGCATGGAGAAGTCATTTCGAATGACTGGTCCTCAGTGTTGTGAGAACGATGACTGGTTAAAATTTTTGGTGGTTTCTTGTTCAGTCCATAGGCCTACATCATGTGGCAAACCGGTGAGCATGTGGCTCTATTAGTATAGGAGATACCTGAAAACATATCACACTTTTCATCATAGTGCTTTTACCAATGCATAAAATGCATGGAGAAGTCATTTCGAATGACTGGTCCTCAGTGTTGTGAGAACGATGACTGGTTAAAATTTTTGGTGGTTTCTTGTTCTGTCCATAGGCCTACATCATGTGGCAAACCGGTGAGCATGTGGCTCTATTAGAATAGGAGATACCTGAAAACATATCACACTTTTCATCATAGTGCTTTTACCAATGCATAAAATGCATGGAGAAGTCATTTCGAATGACTGGTCCTCAGTGTTGTGAGAACGATGACTGGTTAAAATTTTTGGTGGTTTCTTGTTCAGTCCATAGGCCTACATCATGTGGCAAACCGGTGAGCATGTGGCTCTATTAGTATAGGAGATACCTGAAAACATATCACACTTTTCATCATAGTGCTTTTACCAATGCATAAAATGCATGGAGAAGTCATTTCGAATGACTGGTCCTCAGTGTTGTGAGAACGATGACTGGTTAAAATTTTTGGTGGTTTCTTGTTCAGTCCATAGGCCTACATCATGTGGCAAACCGGTGAGCATGTGGCTCTATTAGTATAGGAGATACCTGAAAACATCACACTTTTCATCATAGTGCTTTTACCAATGCATAAAATGCATGGAGAAGTCATTTCGAATGACTGGTCCTCAGTGTTGTGAGAACGATGACTGGTTAAAATTTTTGGTGGTTTCTTGTTCAGTCCATAGGCCTACATCATGTGGCAAACCGGTGAGCATGTGGCTCTATTAGTATAGGAGATACCTGAAAACATATCACACTTTTCATCATAGTGCTTTTACCAATGCATAAAATGCATGGAGAAGTCATTTCGAATGACTGGTCCTCAGTGTTGTGAGAACGATGACTGGTTAAAATTTTTGGTGGTTTCTTGTTCAGTCCATAGGCCTACATCATGTGGCAAACCGGTGAGCATGTGGCTCTATTAGTATAGGAGATACCTGAAAACATATCACACTTTTCATCATAGTGCTTTTACCAATGCATAAAATGCATGGAGAAGTCATTTCGAATGACTGGTCCTCAGTGTTGTGAGAACGATGACTGGTTAAAATTTTTGGTGGTTTCTTGTTCAGTCCATAGGCCTACATCATGTGGCAAACCGGTGAGCATGTGGCTCTATTAGTATAGGAGATACCTGAAAACATCACACTTTTCATCATAGTGCTTTTACCAATGCATAAAATGCATGGAGAAGTCATTTCGAATGACTGGTCCTCAGTGTTGTGAGAACGATGACTGGTTAAAATTTTTGGTGGTTTCTTGTTCAGTCCATAGGCCTACATCATGTGGCAAACCGGTGAGCATGTGGCTCTATTAGTATAGGAGATACCTGAAAACATATCACACTTTTCATCATAGTGCTTTTACCAATGCATAAAATGCATGGAGAAGTCATTTCGAATGACTGGTCCTCAGTGTTGTGAGAACGATGACTGGTTAAAATTTTTGGTGGTTTCTTGTTCAGTCCATAGGCCTACATCATGTGGCAAACCGGTGAGCATGTGGCTCTATTAGTATAGGAGATACCTGAAAACATATCACACTTTTCATCATAGTGCTTTTACCAATGCATAAAATGCATGGAGAAGTCATTTCGAATGACTGGTCCTCAGTGTTGTGAGAACGATGACTGGTTAAAATTTTTGGTGGTTTCTTGTTCAGTCCATAGGCCTACATCATGTGGCAAACCGGTGAGCATGTGGCTCTATTAGTATAGGAGATACCTGAAAACATCACACTTTTCATCATAGTGCTTTTACCAATGCATAAAATGCATGGAGAAGTCATTTCGAATGACTGGTCCTCAGTGTTGTGAGAACGATGACTGGTTAAAATTTTTGGTGGTTTCTTGTTCAGTCCATAGGCCTACATCATGTGGCAAACCGGTGAGCATGTGGCTCTATTAGTATAGGAGATACCTGAAAACATATCACACTTTTCATCATAGTGCTTTTACCATTGCATAAAATGCATGGAGAAGTCATTTCGAATGACTGGTCCTCAGTGTTGTGAGAACGATGACTGGCTTAAATTTTTGGTGGTTTCTTGTTCAGTCCATAGGCCTACATCATGTGGCAAACCGGTGAGCATGTGGCTCTATTAGTATAGGAGATACCTGAAAACATATCACACTTTTCATCATAGTGCTTTTACCAATGCATAAAATGCATGGAGAAGTCATTTCGAATGACTGGTCCTCAGTGTTGTGAGAACAATGACTGGTTAAAATTTTTGGTGGTTTCTTGTTCAGTCCATAGGCCTACATCATGTGGCAAACCGGTGAGCATGTGGCTCTATTAGTATAGGAGATACCTGAAAACATATCACACTTTTCATCATAGTGCTTTTACCAATGCATAAAATGCATGGAGAAGTCATTTCGAATGACTGGTCCTCAGTGTTGTGAGAACGATGACTGGTTAAAATTTTTGGTGGTTTCTTGTTCAGTCCATAGGCCTACATCATGTGGCAAACCCGTGAGCATGTGGCTCTATTAGTATAGGAGATACCTGAAAACATATCACACTTTTCATCATAGTGCTTTTACCAATGCATAAAATGCATGGAGAAGTCATTTTGAATGACTGGTCCTCAGTGTTGTGAGAACGATGACTGGTTAAAAGTTTTGGTGGTTTCTTGTTCAGTCCATAGGCCTACATCATGTGGCAAACCCGTGAGCATGTGGCTCTATTAGTATAGGAGATACCTGAAAACATATCACACTTTTCATCATAGTGCTTTTACCAATGCATAAAATGCATGGAGAAGTCATTTCGAATGACTGGTCCTCAGTGTTGTGAGAACGATGACTGGTTAAAATTTTTGGTGGTTTCTTGTTCAGTCCATAGGCCTACATCATGTGGCAAACCGGTGAGCATGTGGCTCTATTAGTATAGGAGATACCTGAAAACATATCACACTTTTCATCATAGTGCTTTTACCAATGCATAAAATGCATGGAGAAGTCATTTCGAATGACTGGTCCTCAGTATTGTGAGAACGATGACTGTTTAAAATTTTTGGTGGTTTCTTGTTCAGTCCATAGGCCTACATCATGTGGCAAACCGGTGAGCATGTGGCTCTATTAGTATAGGAGATACCTGAAAACATATCACACTTTTCATCATAGTGCTTTTACCAATGCATAAAATGCATGGAGAAGTCATTTCGAATGACTGGTCCTCAGTGTTGTGAGAACGATGACTGGTTAAAATTTTTGGTGGTTTCTTGTTCAGTCCATAGGCCTACATCATGTGGCAAACCGGTGAGCATGTGGCTCTATTAGTATAGGAGATACCTGAAAACATATCACCCTTTTCATCATAGTGCTTTTACCAATGCATAAAATGCATGGAGAAGTCATTTTGAATGACTGGTCCTCAGTGTTGTGAGAACGATGACTGGTTAAAATTTTTGGTGGTTTCTTGTTCAGTCCATAGGCCTACATCATGTGGCAAACCGGTGAGCATGTGGCTCTATTAGTATAGGAGATACCTGAAAACATATCACCCTTTTCATCATAGTGCTTTTACCAATGCATAAAATGCATGGAGAAGTCATTTCGAATGACTGGTCCTCAGTGTTGTGAGAACGATGACTGGTTAAAATTTTTGGTGGTTTCTTGTTCAGTCCATAGGCCTACATCATGTGGCAAACCCGTGAGCATGTGGCTCTATTAGTATAGGAGATACCTGAAAACATATCACACTTTTCATCATAGTGCTTTTACCAATGCATAAAATGCATGGAGAAGTCATTTCGAATGACTGGTCCTCAGTGTTGTGAGAACGATGACTGGTTAAAATTTTTGGTGGTTTCTTGTTCAGTCCATAGGCCTACATCATGTGGCAAACCGGTGAGCATGTGGCTCTATTAGTATAGGAGAAACCTGAAAACATATCACACTTTTCATCATAGTGCTTTTACCAATGCATAAAATGCATGGAGAAGTCATTTCGAATGACTGGTCCTCAGTGTTGTGAGAACGATGACTGGTTAAAATTTTTGGTGGTTTCTTGTTCAGTCCATAGGCCTACATCATGTGGCAAACCGGTGAGCATGTGGCTCTATTAGTATAGGAGATACCTGAAAACATATCACACTTTTCATCATAGTGCTTTTACCAATGCATAAAATGCATGGAGAAGTCATTTCGAATGACTGGTCCTCAGTGTTGTGAGAACGATGACTGGTTAAAATTTTTGGTGGTTTCTTGTTCAGTCCATAGGCCTACATCATGTGGCAAACCGGTGAGCATGTGGCTCTATTAGTATAGGAGATACCTGAAAACATATCACACTTTTCATCATAGTGCTTTTACCAATGCATAAAATGCATGGAGAAGTCATTTCGAATGACTGGTCCTCAGTATTGTGAGAACGATGACTGTTTAAAATTTTTGGTGGTTTCTTGTTCAGTCCATAGGCCTACATCATGTGGCAAACCGGTGAGCATGTGGCTCTATTAGTATAGGAGATACCTGAAAACATATCACACTTTTCATCATAGTGCTTTTACCAATGCATAAAATGCATGGAGAAGTCATTTCGAATGACTGGTCCTCAGTGTTGTGAGAACGATGACTGGTTAAAATTTTTGGTGGTTTCTTGTTCAGTCCATAGGCCTACATCATGTGGCAAACCGGTGAGCATGTGGCTCTATTAGTATAGGAGATACCTGAAAACATATCACCCTTTTCATCATAGTGCTTTTACCAATGCATAAAATGCATGGAGAAGTCATTTTGAATGACTGGTCCTCAGTGTTGTGAGAACGATGACTGGTTAAAATTTTTGGTGGTTTCTTGTTCAGTCCATAGGCCTACATCATGTGGCAAACCGGTGAGCATGTGGCTCTATTAGTATAGGAGATACCTGAAAACATATCACCCTTTTCATCATAGTGCTTTTACCAATGCATAAAATGCATGGAGAAGTCATTTCGAATGACTGGTCCTCAGTGTTGTGAGAACGATGACTGGTTAAAATTTTTGGTGGTTTCTTGTTCAGTCCATAGGCCTACATCATGTGGCAAACCCGTGAGCATGTGGCTCTATTAGTATAGGAGATACCTGAAAACATATCACACTTTTCATCATAGTGCTTTTACCAATGCATAAAATGCATGGAGAAGTCATTTCGAATGACTGGTCCTCAGTG
This sequence comes from Ranitomeya imitator, assembly GCF_032444005.1. Taxonomy (NCBI): domain Eukaryota; kingdom Metazoa; phylum Chordata; class Amphibia; order Anura; family Dendrobatidae; genus Ranitomeya; species Ranitomeya imitator. The sequence goes on from NW_027194153.1 coordinate 23,197, forward strand.
TTGTGAGAACGATGACTGGTTAAAATTTTTGGTGGTTTCTTGTTCAGTCCATAGGCCTACATCATGTGGCAAACCGGTGAGCATGTGGCTCTATTAGTATAGGAGATACCTGAAAACATATCACACTTTTCATCATAGTGCTTTTACCAATGCATAAAATGCATGGAGAAGTCATTTCGAATGACTGGTCCTCAGTGTTGTGAGAACGATGACTGGTTAAAATTTTTGGTGGTTTCTTGTTCAGTCCATAGGCCTACATCATGTGGCAAACCGGTGAGCATGTGGCTCTATTAGTATAGGAGATACCTGAAAACATATCACACTTTTCATCATAGTGCTTTTACCAATGCATAAAATGCATGGAGAAGTCATTTCGAATGACTGGTCCTCAGTGTTGTGAGAACGATGACTGGTTAAAATTTTTGGTGGTTTCTTGTTCAGTCCATAGGCCTACATCATGTGGCAAACCGGTGAGCATGTGGCTCTATTAGTATAGGAGATACCTGAAAACATATCACACTTTTCATCATAGTGCTTTTACCAATGCATAAAATGCATGGAGAAGTCATTTCGAATGACTGGTCCTCAGTGTTGTGAGAACGATGACTGGTTAAAATTTTTGGTGGTTTCTTGTTCAGTCCATAGGCCTACATCATGTGGCAAACCGGTGAGCATGTGGCTCTATTAGTATAGGAGATACCTGAAAACATATCACACTTTTCATCATAGTGCTTTTACCAATGCATAAAATGCATGGAGAAGTCATTTCGAATGACTGGTCCTCAGTATTGTGAGAATGATGACTGGTTAAAATTTTTGGTGGTTTCTTGTTCAGTCCATAGGCCTACATCATGTGGCAAACCGGTGAGCATGTGGCTCTATTAGTATAGGAGATACCTGAAAACATATCACACTTTTCATCATAGTGCTTTTACCAATGCATAAAATGCATGGAGAAGTCATTTCGAATGACTGGTCCTCAGTGTTGTGAGAACGATGACTGGTTAAAATTTTTGGTGGTTTCTTGTTCAGTCCATAGGCCTACATCATGTGGCAAACCGGTGAGCATGTGGCTCTATTAGTATAGGAGATACCTGAAAACATATCACCCTTTTCATCATAGTGCTTTTACCAATGCATAAAATGCATGGAGAAGTCATTTTGAATGACTGGTCCTCAGTGTTGTGAGAACGATGACTGGTTAAAATTTTTGGTGGTTTCTTGTTCAGTCCATAGGCCTACATCATGTGGCAAACCGGTGAGCATGTGGCTCTATTAGTATAGGAGATACCTGAAAACATATCACCCTTTTCATCATAGTGCTTTTACCAATGCATAAAATACATGGAGAAGTCATTTCGAATGACTGGTCCTCAGTGTTGTGAGAACGATGACTGGTTAAAATTTTTGGTGGTTTCTTGTTCAGTCCATAGGCCTACATTATGTGGCAAACCGGTGAGCATGTGGCTCTATTAGTATAGGAGATACCTGAAAACATATCACACTTTTCATCATAGTGCTTTTACCAATGCATAAAATGCATGGAGAAGTCATTTCGAATGACTGGTCCTCAGTGTTGTGAGAACGATGACTGGTTAAAATTTTTGGTGGTTTCTTGTTCAGTCCATAGGCCTACATCATGTGTCAAACCGGTGAGCATGTGGCTCTATTAGTATAGGAGATACCTGAAAACATATCACCCTTTTCATCATAGTGCTTTTACCAATGCATAAAATGCATGGAGAAGTCATTTCGAATGACTGGTCCTCAGTGTTGTGAGAACGATGACTGGTTAAAATTTTTGGTGGTTTCTTGTTCAGTCCATAGGCCTACATCATGTGGCAAACCGGTGAGCATGTGGCTCTATTAGTATAGGAGATACCTGAAAACATATCACACTTTTCATCATAGTGCTTTTACCAATGCATAAAATGCATGGAGAAGTCATTTCGAATGACTGGTCCTCAGTGTTGTGAGAACGATGACTGGTTAAAATTTTTGGTGGTTTCTTGTTCAGTCCATAGGCCTACATCATGTGGCAAACCGGTGAGCATGTGGCTCTATTAGTATAGGAGATACCTGAAAACATATCACACTTTTCATCATAGTGCTTTTACCAATGCATAAAATGCATGGAGAAGTCATTTCGAATGACTGGTCCTCAGTGTTGTGAGAACGATGACTGGTTAAAATTTTTGGTGGTTTCTTGTTCAGTCCATAGGCCTACATCATGTGGCAAACCGGTGAGCATGTGGCTCTATTAGTATAGGAGATACCTGAAAACATATCACACTTTTCATCATAGTGCTTTTACCAATGCATAAAATGCATGGAGAAGTCATTTCGAATGACTGGTCCTCAGTGTTGTGAGAACGATGACTGGTTAAAATTTTTGGTGGTTTCTTGTTCAGTCCATAGGCCTACATCATGTGGCAAACCGGTGAGCATGTGGCTCTATTAGTATAGGAGATACCTGAAAACATATCACACTTTTCATCATAGTGCTTTTACCAATGCATAAAATGCATGGAGAAGTCATTTCGAATGACTGGTCCTCAGTGTTGTGAGAACGATGACTGGTTAAAATTTTTGGTGGTTTCTTGTTCAGTCCATAGGCCTACATCATGTGGCAAACCGGTGAGCATGTGGCTCTATTAGTATAGGAGATACCTGAAAACATATCACACTTTTCATCATAGTGCTTTTACCAATGCATAAAATGCATGGAGAAGTCATTTCGAATGACTGGTCCTCAGTGTTGTGAGAACGATGACTGGTTAAAATTTTTGGTGGTTTCTTGTTCAGTCCATAGGCCTACATCATGTGGCAAACCGGTGAGCATGTGGCTCTATTAGTATAGGAGATACCTGAAAACATATCACACTTTTCATCATAGTGCTTTTACCAATGCATAAAATGCATGGAGAAGTCATTTCGAATGACTGGTCCTCAGTGTTGTGAGAACGATGACTGGTTAAAATTTTTAGTGGTTTCTTGTTCAGTCCATAGGCCTACATCATGTGGCAAACCGGTGAGCATGTGGCTCTATTAGTATAGGAGATACCTGAAAACATATCACACTTTTCATCATAGTGCTTTTACCAATGCATAAAATGCATGGAGAAGTCATTTCGAATGACTGGTCCTCAGTGTTGTGAGAACGATGACTGGTTAAAATTTTTGGTGGTTTCTTGTTCAGTCCATAGGCCTACATCATGTGGCAAACCGGTGAGCATGTGGCTCTATTAGTATAGGAGATACCTGAAAACATATCACACTTTTCATCATAGTGCTTTTACCAATGCATAAAAAGCATGGAGAAGTCATTTCGAATGACTGGTCCTCAGTGTTGTGAGAACGATGACTGGTTAATATTTTTGGTGGTTTCTTGTTCAGTCCATAGGCCTACATCATGTGGCAAACCGGTGAGCATGTGGCTCTATTAGTATAGGAGATACCTGAAAACATATCACACTTTTCATCATAGTGCTTTTACCAATGCATAAAATGCATGGAGAAGTCATTTCGAATGACTGGTCCTCAGTGTTGTGAGAACGATGACTGGTTAAAATTTTTGGTGGTTTCTTGTTCAGTCCATAGGCCTACATCATGTGGCAAACCGGTGAGCATGTGGCTCTATTAGTATAGGAGATACCTGAAAACATATCACACTTTTCATCATAGTGCTTTTACCAATGCATAAAATGCATGGAGAAGTCATTTCGAATGACTGGTCCTCAGTGTTGTGAGAACGATGACTGGTTAAAATTTTTGGTGGTTTCTTGTTCAGTCCATAGGCCTACATCATGTGGCAAACCGGTGAGCATGTGGCTCTATTAGTATAGGAGATACCTGAAAACATATCACACTTTTCATCATAGTGCTTTTACCAATGCATAAAATGCATGGAGAAGTCATTTCGAATGACTGGTCCTCAGTGTTGTGAGAACGATGACTGGTTAAAATTTTTAGTGGTTTCTTGTTCAGTCCATAGGCCTACATCGTGTGGCAAACCGGTGAGCATGTGGCTCTATTAGTATAGGAGATACCTGAAAACATATCACACTTTTCATCATAGTGCTTTTACCAATGCATAAAATGCATGGAGAAGTCATTTCGAATGACTGGTCCTCAGTGTTGTGAGAACGATGACTGGTTAAAATTTTTGGTGGTTTCTTGTTCAGTCCATAGGCCTACATCATGTGGCAAACCGGTGAGCATGTGGCTCTATTAGTATAGGAGATACCTGAAAACATATCACACTTTTCATCATAGTGCTTTTACCAATGCATAAAAAGCATGGAGAAGTCATTTCGAATGACTGGTCCTCAGTGTTGTGAGAACGATGACTGGTTAATATTTTTGGTGGTTTCTTGTTCAGTCCATAGGCCTACATCATGTGGCAAACCGGTGAGCATGTGGCTCTATTAGTATAGGAGATACCTGAAAACATATCACACTTTTCATCATAGTGCTTTTACCAATGCATAAAATGCATGGAGAAGTCACTTCGAATGACTGGTCCTCAGTGTTGTGAGAACGATGACTGGTTAAAATTTTTGGTGGTTTCTTGTTCAGTCCATAGGCCTACATCATGTGGCAAACTGGTGAGCATGTGGCTCTATTAGTATAGGAGATACCTGAAAACATATCACACTTTTCATCATAGTGCTTTTACCAATGCATAAAATGCATGGAGAAGTCATTTCGAATGACTGGTCCTCAGTGTTGTGAGAACGATGACTGGTTAAAAGTTTTGGTGGTTTCTTGTTCAGTCCATAGGCCTACATCATGTGGCAAACCGGTGAGCATGTGGCTCTATTAGTATAGGAGATACCTGAAAACATATCACACTTTTCATCATAGTGCTTTTACCAATGCATAAAATGCATGGAGAAGTCATTTCGAATGACTGGTCCTCAGTGTTGTGAGAACGATGACTGGTTAAAAGTTTTGGTGGTTTCTTGTTCAGTCCATAGGCCTACATCATGTGGCAAACCGGTGAGCATGTGGCTCTATTAGTATAGGAGATACCTGAAAACATATCACACTTTTCATCATAGTGCTTTTACCAATACATAAAATGCATGGAGAAGTCATTTCAAATGACTGGTCCTCAGTGTTGTGAGAACGATGACTGGTTAAAATTTTTGGTGGTTTCTTGTTCAGTCCATAGGCCTACATCATGTGGCAAACCGGTGAGCATGTGGCTCTATTAGTATAGGAGATACCTGAAAACATATCACACTTTTCATTATAGTGCTTTTACCAATGCATAAAATGCATGGAGAAGTCATTTCGAATGACTGGTCCTCAGTGTTGTGAGAACGATGACTGGTTAAAATTTTTGGTGGTTTCTTGTTCAGTCCATAGGCCTACATCATGTGGCAAACCGGTGAGCATGTGGCTCTATTAGTATAGGAGATACCTGAAAACATATCACACTTTTCATCATAGTGCTTTTACCAATGCATAAAATGCATGGAGAAGTCATTTCGAATGACTGGTCCTCAGTGTTGTGAGAACGATGACTGGTTAAAATTTTTGGTGGTTTCTTGTTCAGTCCATAGGCCTACATCATGTGGCAAACCGGTGAGCATGTGGCTCTATTAGTATAGGAGATACCTGAAAACATATCACACTTTTCATCATAGTGCTTTTACCAATGCATAAAATGCATGGAGAAGTCATTTCGAATGACTGGTCCTCAGTGTTGTGAGAACGATGACTGGTTAAAATTTTTGGTGGTTTCTTGTTCAGTCCATAGGCCTACATCATGTGGCAAACCGGTGAGCATGTGGCTCTATTAGTATAGGAGATACCTGAAAACATATCACACTTTTCATCATAGTGCTTTTACCAATGCATAAAATGCATGGAGAAGTCATTTCGAATGACTGGTCCTCAGTGTTGTGAGAACAATGACTGGTTAAAATTTTTGGTGGTTTCTTGTTCAGTCCATAGGCCTACATCATGTGGCAAACCGGTGAGCATGTGGCTCTATTAGTATAGGAGATACCTGAAAACATATCACACTTTTCATCATAGTGCTTTTACCAATGCATAAAATGCATGGAGAAGTCATTTCGAATGACTGGTCCTCAGTGTTGTGAGAACGATGACTGGTTAAAATTTTTGGTGGTTTCTTGTTCAGTCCATAGGCCTACATCATGTGGCAAACCCGTGAGCATGTGGCTCTATTAGTATAGGAGATACCTGAAAACATATCACACTTTTCATCATAGTGCTTTTACCAATGCATAAAATGCATGGAGAAGTCATTTTGAATGACTGGTCCTCAGTGTTGTGAGAACGATGACTGGTTAAAATTTTTGGTGGTTTCTTGTTCAGTCCATAGGCCTACATCATGTGGCAAACCCGTGAGCATGTGGCTCTATTAGTATAGGAGATACCTGAAAACATATCACACTTTTCATCATAGTGCTTTTACCAATGCATAAAATGCATGGAGAAGTCATTTCGAATGACTGGTCCTCAGTCTTGTGAGAACGATGACTGGTTAAAATTTTTGGTGGTTTCTTGTTCAGTCCATAGGCCTACATCATGTGGCAAACCGGTGAGCATGTGGCTCTATTAGTATAGGAGATACCTGAAAACATATCACACTTTTCATCATAGTGCTTTTACCAATGCATAAAATGCATGGAGAAGTCATTTCGAATGACTGGTCCTCAGTATTGTGAGAACGATGACTGGTTAAAATTTTTGGTGGTTTCTTGTTCAGTCCATAGGCCTACATCATGTGGCAAACCGGTGAGCATGTGGCTCTATTAGTATAGGAGATACCTGAAAACATATCACACTTTTCATCATAGTGCTTTTACCAATGCATAAAATGCATGGAGAAGTCATTTCGAATGACTGGTCCTCAGTGTTGTGAGAACGATGACTGGTTAAAATTTTTGGTGGTTTCTTGTTCAGTCCATAGGCCTACATCATGTGGCAAACCGGTGAGCATGTGGCTCTATTAGTATAGGAGATACCTGAAAACATATCACCCTTTTCATCATAGTGCTTTTACCAATGCATAAAATGCATGGAGAAGTCATTTTGAATGACTGGTCCTCAGTGTTGTGAGAACGATGACTGGTTAAAATTTTTGGTGGTTTCTTGTTCAGTCCATAGGCCTACATCATGTGGCAAACCCGTGAGCATGTGGCTCTATTAGTATAGGAGATACCTGAAAACATATCACACTTTTCATCATAGTGCTTTTACCAATGCATAAAATGCATAGAGAAGTCATTTCGAATGACTCGTCCTCAGTGTTGTGAGAACGATGACTGGTTAAAATTTTTGGTGGTTTCTTGTTCAGTCCATAGGCCTACATCATGTGGCAAACCGGTGAGCATGTGGCTCTATTAGTATAGGAGATACCTAAAAACATATCACACTTTTCATCATAGTGCTTTTACCAATGCATAAAATGCATGGAGAAGTCATTTCGAATGACTGGTCCTCAGTGTTGTGAGAACGATGACTGGTTAAAATTTTTGGTGGTTTCTTGTTCAGTCCATAGGCCTACATCATGTGGCAAACCGGTGAGCATGTGGCTCTATTAGTATAGGAGATACCTGAAAACATATCACACTTTTCATCATAGTGCTTTTACCAATGCATAAAATGCATGGAGAAGTCATTTCGAATGACTGGTCCTCAGTGTTGTGAGAACGATGACTGGTTAAAATTTTTGGTGGTTTCTTGTTCAGTCCATAGGCCTACATCATGTGGCAAACCGGTGAGCATGTGGCTCTATTAGTATAGGAAATACCTGAAAACATATCACACTTTTCATCATAGTGCTTTTACCAATGCATAAAATGCATGGAGAAGTCATTTCGAATGACTGGTCCTCAGTGTTGTGAGAACGATGACTGGTTAAAATTTTTGGTGGTTTCTTGTTCAGTCCATAGGCCTACATCATGTGGCAAACCGGTGAGCATGTGGCTCTATTAGTATAGGAGATACCTGAAAACATATCACACTTTTCATCATAGTGCTTTTACCAATGCATAAAATGCATGGAGAAGTCATTTCGAATGACTGGTCCTCAGTATTGTGAGAATGATGACTGGTTAAAATTTTTGGTGGTTTCTTGTTCAGTCCATAGGCCTACATCATGTGGCAAACCGGTGAGCATGTGGCTCTATTAGTATAGGAGATACCTGAAAACATATCACACTTTTCATCATAGTGCTTTTACCAATGCATAAAATGCATGGAGAAGTCATTTCGAATGACTGGTCCTCAGTGTTGTGAGAACGATGACTGGTTAAAATTTTTGGTGGTTTCTTGTTCAGTCCATAGGCCTACATCATGTGGCAAACCGGTGAGCATGTGGCTCTATTAGTATAGGAGATACCTGAAAACATATCACCCTTTTCATCATAGTGCTTTTACCAATGCATAAAATGCATGGAGAAGTCATTTCGAATGACTGGTCCTCAGTGTTGTGAGAACGATGACTGGTTAAAATTTTTGGTGGTTTCTTGTTCAGTCCATAGGCCTACATCATGTGGCAAACCGGTGAGCATGTGGCTCTATTAGTATAGGAGATACCTGAAAACATATCACCCTTTTCATCATAGTGCTTTTACCAATGCATAAAATGCATGGAGAAGTCATTTCGAATGACTGGTCCTCAGTGTTGTGAGAACGATGACTGGTTAAAATTTTTGGTGGTTTCTTGTTCAGTCCATAGGCCTACATCATGTGGCAAACCGGTGAGCATGTGGCTCTATTAGTATAGGAGATACCTGAAAACATATCACACTTTTCATCATAGTGCTTTTACCAATGCATAAAATGCATGGAGAAGTCATTTCGAATGACTGGTCCTCAGTGTTGTGAGAACGATGACTGGTTAAAATTTTTGGTGGTTTCTTGTTCAGTCCATAGGCCTACATCATGTGGCAAACCGGTGAGCATGTGGCTCTATTAGTATAGGAGATACCTGAAAACATATCACCCTTTTCATCATAGTGCTTTTACCAATGCATAAAATGCATGGAGAAGTCATTTCGAATGACTGGTCCTCAGTGTTGTGAGAACGATGACTGGTTAAAATTTTTGGTGGTTTCTTGTTCAGTCCATAGGCCTACATCATGTGGCAAACCGGTGAGCATGTGGCTCTATTAGTATAGGAGATACCTGAAAACATATCACACTTTTCATCATAGTGCTTTTACCAATGCATAAAATGCATGGAGAAGTCATTTCGAATGACTGGTGCTCAGTGTTGTGAGAACGATGACTGGTTAAAATTTTTGGTGGTTTCTTGTTCAGTCCATAGGCCTACATCATGTGGCAAACCGGTGAGCATGTGGCTCTATTAGTATAGGAGATACCTGAAAACATATCACACTTTTCATCATAGTGCTTTTACCAATGCATAAAATGCATGGAGAAGTCATTTCGAATGACTGGTCCTCAGTGTTGTGAGAACGATGACTGGTTAAAATTTTTGGTGGTTTCTTGTTCAGTCCATAGGCCTACATCATGTGGCAAACCGGTGAGCATCTGGCTCTATTAGTATAGGAGATACCTGAAAACATATCACACTTTTCATCATAGTGCTTTTACCAATGCATAAAATGCATGGAGAAGTCATTTCGAATGACTGGTCCTCAGTGTTGTGAGAACGATGACTGGTTAAAATTTTTGGTGGTTTCTTGTTCAGTCCATAGGCCTACATCATGTGGCAAACCGGTGAGCATGTGGCTCTATTAGTATAGGAGATACCTGAAAACATATCACACTTTTCATCATAGTGCTTTTACCAATGCATAAAATGCATGGAGAAGTCATTTCGAATGACTGGTCCTCAGTGTTGTGAGAACGATGACTGGTTAAAATTTTTGGTGGTTTCTTGTTCAGTCCATAGGCCTACATCATGTGGCAAACCGGTGAGCATGTGGCTCTATTAGTATAGGAGATACCTGAAAACATATCACACTTTTCATCATAGTGCTTTTACCAATGCATAAAAAGCATGGAGAAGTCATTTCGAATGACTGGTCCTCAGTGTTGTGAGAACGATGACTGGTTAATATTTTTGGTGGTTTCTTGTTCAGTCCATAGGCCTACATCATGTGGCAAACCGGTGAGCATGTGGCTCTATTAGTATAGGAGATACCTGAAAACATATCACACTTTTCATCATAGTGCTTTTACCAATGCATAAAATGCATGGAGAAGTCATTTCGAATGACTGGTCCTCAGTGTTGTGAGAACGATGACTGGTTAAAATTTTTGGTGGTTTCTTGTTCAGTCCATAGGCCTACATCATGTGGCAAACTGGTGAGCATGTGGCTCTATTAGTATAGGAGATACCTGAAAACATATCACACTTTTCATCATAGTGCTTTTACCAATGCATAAAATGCATGGAGAAGTCATTTCGAATGACTGGTCCTCAGTGTTGTGAGAACGATGACTGGTTAAAAGTTTTGGTGGTTTCTTGTTCAGTCCATAGGCCTACATCATGTGGCAAACCGGTGAGCATGTGGCTCTATTAGTATAGGAGATACCTGAAAACATATCACACTTTTCATCATAGTGCTTTTACCAATGCATAAAATGCATGGAGAAGTCATTTCGAATGACTGGTCCTCAGTGTTGTGAGAACGATGACTGGTTAAAAGTTTTGGTGGTTTCTTGTTCAGTCCATAGGCCTACATCATGTGGCAAACCGGTGAGCATGTGGCTCTATTAGTATAGGAGATACCTGAAAACATATCACACTTTTCATCATAGTGCTTTTACCAATGCATAAAATGCATGGAGAAGTCATTTCGAATGACTGGTCCTCAGTGTTGTGAGAACGATGACTGGTTAAAATTTTTGGTGGTTTCTTGTTCAGTCCATAGGCCTACATCATGTGGCAAACCGGTGAGCATGTGGCTCTATTAGTATAGGAGATACCTGAAAACATATCACACTTTTCATCATAGTGCTTTTACCAATGCATAAAATGCATGGAGAAGTCATTTCGAATGACTGGTCCTCAGTGTTGTGAGAACGATGACTGGTTAAAATTTTTGGTGGTTTCTTGTTCAGTCCATAGGCCTACATCATGTGGCAAACCGGTGAGCATGTGGCTCTATTAGTATAGGAGATACCTGAAAACATATCACACTTTTCATCATAGTGCTTTTACCAATGCATAAAATGCATGGAGAAGTCATTTCGAATGACTGGTCCTCAGTGTTGTGAGAACGATGACTGGTTAAAATTTTTGGTGGTTTCTTGTTCAGTCCATAGGCCTACATCATGTGGCAAACCGGTGAGCATGTGGCTCTATTAGTATAGGAGATACCTGAAAACATATCACACTTTTCATCATAGTGCTTTTACCAATGCATAAAATGCATGGAGAAGTCATTTCGAATGACTGGTCCTCAGTGTTGTGAGAACGATGACTGGTTAAAATTTTTGGTGGTTTCTTGTTCAGTCCATAGGCCTACATCATGTGGCAAACCGGTGAGCATGTGGCTCTATTAGTATAGGAGATACCTGAAAGCATATCACACTTTTCATCATAGTGCTTTTACCAATGCATAAAATGCATGGAGAAGTCATTTCGAATGACTGGTCCTCAGTGTTGTGAGAACGATGACTGGTTAAAATTTTTGGTGGTTTCTTGTTCAGTCCATAGGCCTACATCATGTGGCAAACCGGTGAGCATGTGGCTCTACTAGTATAGGAGATACCTGAAAACATCACACTTTTCATCATAGTGCTTTTACCAATGCATAAAATGCATGGAGAAGTCATTTCGAATGACTGGTCCTCAGTGTTGTGAGAACGATGACTGGTTAAAATTTTTGGTGGTTTCTTGTTCAGTCCATAGGCCTACATCATGTGGCAAACCGGTGAGCATGTGGCTCTATTAGTATAGGAGATACCTGAAAACATATCACACTTTTCATCATAGTGCTTTTACCAATGCATAAAATGCATGGAGAAGTCATTTCGAATGACTGGTCCTCAGTGTTGTGAGAACGATGACTGGTTAAAATTTTTGGTGGTTTCTTGTTCAGTCCATAGGCCTACATCATGTGGCAAACCGGTGAGCATGTGGCTCTATTAGTATAGGAGATACCTGAAAACATATCACACTTTTCATCATAGTGCTTTTACCAATGCATAAAATGCATGGAGAAGTCATTTCGAATGACTGGTCCTCAGTGTTGTGAGAACGATGACTGGTTAAAATTTTTGGTGGTTTCTTGTTCAGTCCATAGGCCTACATCATGTGGCAAACCGGTGAGCATGTGGCTCTATTAGTATAGGAGATACCTGAAAACATATCACACTTTTCATCATAGTGCTTTTACCAATGCATAAAATGCATGGAGAAGTCATTTCGAATGACTGGTCCTCAGTGTTGTGAGAACGATGACTGGTTAAAATTTTTGGTGGTTTCTTGTTCAGTCCATAGGCCTACATCATGTGGCAAACCGGTGAGCATGTGGCTCTATTAGTATAGGAGATACCTGAAAACATATCACACTTTTCATCATAGTGCTTTTACCAATGCATAAAATGCATGGAGAAGTCATTTCGAATGACTGGTCCTCAGTGTTGTGAGAACGATGACTGGTTAAAATTTTTGGTGGTTTCTTGTTCAGTCCATAGGCCTACATCATGTGGCAAACCGGTGAGCATGTGGCTCTATTAGTATAGGAGATACCTGAAAACATATCACACTTTTCATCATAGTGCTTTTACCAATGCATAAAATGCATGGAGAAGTCATTTCGAATGACTGGTCCTCAGTGTTGTGAGAACAATGACTGGTTAAAATTTTTGGTGGTTTCTTGTTCAGTCCATAGGCCTACATCATGTGGCAAACCGGTGAGCATGTGGCTCTATTAGTATAGGAGATACCTGAAAACATATCACACTTTTCATCATAGTGCTTTTACCAATGCATAAAATGCATGGAGAAGTCATTTCGAATGACTGGTCCTCAGTGTTGTGAAAACGATGACTGGTTAAAATTTTTGGTGGTTTCTTGTTCAGTCCATAGGCCTACATCATGTGGCAAACCGGTGAGCATGTGGCTCTATTAGTATAGGAGATACCTGAAAACATATCACACTTTTCATCATAGTGCTTTTACCAATGCATAAAATGCATGGAGAAGTCATTTCGAATGACTGGTCCTCAGTGTTGTGAGAACGATGACTGGTTAAAATTTTTGGTGGTTTCTTGTTCAGTCCATAGGCCTACATCATGTGGCAAACCGGTGAGCATGTGGCTCTATTAGTATAGGAGATACCTGAAAACATATCACACTTTTCATCATAGTGCTTTTACCAATGCATAAAATGCATGGAGAAGTCATTTCGAATGACTGGTCCTCAGTGTTGTGAGAACGATGACTGGTTAAAATTTTTGGTGGTTTCTTGTTCAGTCCATAGGCCTACATCATGTGGCAAACCGGTGAGCATGTGGCTCTATTAGTATAGGAGATACCTGAAAACATATCACACTTTTCATCATAGTGCTTTTACCAATGCATAAAATGCATGGAGAAGTCATTTCGAATGACTGGTCCTCAGTGTTGTGAGAACGATGACTGGTTAAAAGTTTTGGTGGTTTCTTGTTCAGTCCATAGGCCTACATCATGTGGCAAACCGGTGAGCATGTGGCTCTATTAGTATAGGAGATACCTGAAAACATATCACACTTTTCATCATAGTGCTTTTACCAATGCATAAAATGCATGGAGAAGTCATTTCGAATGACTGGTCCTCAGTGTTGTGAGAACGATGACTGGTTAAAATTTTTGGTGGTTTCTTGTTCAGTCCATAGGCCTACATCATGTGGCAAACCGGTGAGCATGTGGCTCTATTAGTATAGGAGATACCTGAAAACATATCACACTTTTCATCATAGTGCTTTTACCAATGCATAAAATGCATGGAGAAGTCATTTCGAATGACTGGTCCTCAGTGTTGTGAGAACGATGACTGGTTAAAATTTTTGGTGGTTTCTTGTTCAGTCCATAGGCCTACATCATGTGGCAAACCGGTGAGCATGTGGCTCTATTAGTATAGGAGATACCTGAAAACATATCACACTTTTCATCATAGTGCTTTTACCAATGCATAAAATGCATGGAGAAGTCATTTCGAATGACTGGTCCTCAGTGTTGTGAGAACGATGACTGGTTAAAATTTTTGGTGGTTTCTTGTTCAGTCCATAGGCCTACATCATGTGGCAAACCGGTGAGCATGTGGCTCTATTAGTATAGGAGATACCTGAAAACATATCACACTTTTCATCATAGTGCTTTTACCAATGCATAAAATGCATGGAGAAGTCATTTCGAATGACTGGTCCTCAGTGTTGTGAGAACGATGACTGGTTAAAATTTTTGGTGGTTTCTTGTTCAGTCCATAGGCCTACATCATGTGGCAAACCGGTGAGCATGTGGCTCTATTAGTATAGGAGATACCTGAAAACATATCACACTTTTCATCATAGTGCTTTTACCAATGCATAAAATGCATGGAGAAGTCATTTCGAATGACTGGTCCTCAGTGTTGTGAGAACGATGACTGGTTAAAATTTTTGGTGTTTTCTTGTTCAGTCCATAGGCCTACATCATGTGGCAAACCGGTGAGCATGTGGCTCTATTAGTATAGGAGATACCTGAAAACATATCACACTTTTCATCATAGTGCTTTTACCAATGCATAAAATGCATGGAGAAGTCATTTCGAATGACTGGTCCTCAGTGTTGTGAGAACGATGACTGGTTAAAATTTTTGGTGGTTTCTTGTTCAGTCCATAGGCCTACATCATGTGGCAAACCGGTGAGCATGTGGCTCTATTAGTATAGGAGATACCTGAAAACATATCACACTTTTCATCATAGTGCTTTTACCAATGCATAAAATGCATGGAGAAGTCATTTCGAATGACTGGTCCTCAGTGTTGTGAGAACAATGACTGGTTAAAATTTTTGGTGGTTTCTTGTTCAGTCCATAGGCCTACATCATGTGGCAAACCGGTGAGCATGTGGCTCTATTAGTATAGGAGATACCTGAAAACATATCACACTTTTCATCATAGTGCTTTTACCAATGCATAAAATGCATGGAGAAGTCATTTCGAATGACTGGTCCTCAGTGTTGTGAAAACGATGACTGGTTAAAATTTTTGGTGGTTTCTTGTTCAGTCCATAGGCCTACATCATGTGGCAAACCGGTGAGCATGTGGCTCTATTAGTATAGGAGATACCTGAAAACATATCACACTTTTCATCATAGTGCTTTTACCAATGCATAAAATGCATGGAGAAGTCATTTCGAATGACTGGTCCTCAGTGTTGTGAGAACGATGACTGGTTAAAAGTTTTGGTGGTTTCTTGTTCAGTCCATAGGCCTACATCATGTGGCAAACCGGTGAGCATGTGGCTCTATTAGTATAGGAGATACCTGAAAACATATCACACTTTTCATCATAGTGCTTTTACCAATGCATAAAATGCATGGAGAAGTCATTTCGAATGACTGGTCCTCAGTGTTGTGAGAACGATGACTGGTTAAAATTTTTGGTGGTTTCTTGTTCAGTCCATAGGCCTACATCATGTGGCAAACCGGTGAGCATGTGGCTCTATTAGTATAGGAGATACCTGAAAACATCACACTTTTCATCATAGTGCTTTTACCAATGCATAAAATGCATGGAGAAGTCATTTCGAATGACTGGTCCTCAGTGTTGTGAGAACGATGACTGGTTAAAATTTTTGGTGGTTTCTTGTTCAGTCTATAGGCCTACATCATGTGGCAAACCGGTGAGCATGTGGCTCTATTAGTATAGGAGATACCTGAAAACATATCACACTTTTCATCATAGTGCTTTTACCAATGCATAAAATGCATGGAGAAGTCATTTCGAATGACTGGTCCTCAGTGTTGTGAGAACGATGACTGGTTAAAATTTTTGGTGGTTTCTTGTTCAGTCCATAGGCCTACATCATGTGGCAAACCGGTGAGCATGTGGCTCTATTAGTATAGGAGATACCTGAAAGCATATCACACTTTTCATCATAGTGCTTTTACCAATGCATAAAATGCATGGAGAAGTCATTTCGAATGACTGGTCCTCAGTGTTGTGAGAACGATGACTGGTTAAAATTTTTGGTGGTTTCTTGTTCAGTCCATAGGCCTACATCATGTGGCAAACCGGTGAGCATGTGGCTCTACTAGTATAGGAGATACCTGAAAACATATCACACTTTTCATCATAGTGCTTTTACCAATGCATAAAATGCATGGAGAAGTCATTTCGAATGACTGGTCCTCAGTGTTGTGAGAACGATGACTGGTTAAAATTTTTGGTGGTTTCTTGTTCAGTCCATAGGCCTACATCATGTGGCAAACCGGTGAGCATGTGGCTCTATTAGTATAGGAGATACCTGAAAACATATCACACTTTTCATCATAGTGCTTTTACCAATGCATAAAATGCATGGAGAAGTCATTTCGAATGACTGGTCCTCAGTGTTGTGAGAACGATGACTGGTTAAAATTTTTGGTGGTTTCTTGTTCAGTCCATAGGCCTACATCATGTGGCAAACCGGTGAGCATGTGGCTCTATTAGTATAGGAGATACCTGAAAACATATCACACTTTTCATCATAGTGCTTTTACCAATGCATAAAATGCATGGAGAAGTCATTTCGAATGACTGGTCCTCAGTGTTGTGAGAACGATGACTGGTTAAAATTTTTGGTGGTTTCTTGTTCAGTCCATAGGCCTACATCATGTGGCAAACCGGTGAGCATGTGGCTCTATTAGTATAGGAGATACCTGAAAACATATCACACTTTTCATCATAGTGCTTTTACCAATGCATAAAATGCATGGAGAAGTCATTTCGAATGACTGGTCCTCAGTGTTGTGAGAACGATGACTGGTTAAAATTTTTGGTGTTTTCTTGTTCAGTCCATAGGCCTACATCATGTGGCAAACCGGTGAGCATGTGGCTCTATTAGTATAGGAGATACCTGAAAACATATCACACTTTTCATCATAGTGCTTTTACCAATGCATAAAATGCATGGAGAAGTCATTTCGAATGACTGGTCCTCAGTGTTGTGAGAACGATGACTGGTTAAAATTTTTGGTGGTTTCTTGTTCAGTCCATAGGCCTACATCATGTGGCAAACCGGTGAGCATGTGGCTCTATTAGTATAGGAGATACCTGAAAACATATCACACTTTTCATCATAGTGCTTTTACCAATGCATAAAATGCATGGAGAAGTCATTTCGAATGACTGGTCCTCAGTGTTGTGAGAACAATGACTGGTTAAAATTTTTGGTGGTTTCTTGTTCAGTCCATAGGCCTACATCATGTGGCAAACCGGTGAGCATGTGGCTCTATTAGTATAGGAGATACCTGAAAACATATCACACTTTTCATCATAGTGCTTTTACCAATGCATAAAATGCATGGAGAAGTCATTTCGAATGACTGGTCCTCAGTGTTGTGAAAACGATGACTGGTTAAAATTTTTGGTGGTTTCTTGTTCAGTCCATAGGCCTACATCATGTGGCAAACCGGTGAGCATGTGGCTCTATTAGTATAGGAGATACCTGAAAACATATCACACTTTTCATCATAGTGCTTTTACCAATGCATAAAATGCATGGAGAAGTCATTTCGAATGACTGGTCCTCAGTGTTGTGAGAACGATGACTGGTTAAAAGTTTTGGTGGTTTCTTGTTCAGTCCATAGGCCTACATCATGTGGCAAACCGGTGAGCATGTGGCTCTATTAGTATAGGAGATACCTGAAAACATATCACACTTTTCATCATAGTGCTTTTACCAATGC